>NC_133325.1:583673949-583828949 GCF_042186555.1 Aquarana catesbeiana
ATGCCAGGACAGTTCAAAACCCCCCCAAATGACCCCATTTTGGAAAGTAGACACCCCAAGCTATTTGCTGAGAGGCATGTCGAGTCCATGGAATATTTTATATTGTGACACAAGTTGCAGGAAAGAGTTCAAATTTTTTTTTTTTTTTTTTTGCACAAAGTTGTCACTAAATGATATATTGCTCAAACATGCCATGGGAATATGTAAAATTACACCCCAAAAATACATTCTGTTGCTTCTCCTGAGTATGGGGATACCACATGTGTGGGACTTTTTGGGAGCCTAGCCGCGCACGGGACCCCGAAATCCAAGCACCGCCTTCAGGCTTTCTAAGGGCGTAAATTTTTGAATTCACTCTTCACTGCCTATCACAGTTTCGGAGGCCATGGAATGCCCAGGTGGCACAAACCCCCCCAAATGACCCCATTTTGGAAAGTAGACACCCCAAGCTATTTGCTGAGAGGTATAGTGAGTATTTTGCAGACCTCACTTTTTGTCACAAAGTTTTGAAAATTGAAAAAAGAAAAAAAAAAAAATTTTTTCTGGTCTTTCTTCATTTTCAAAAACAAATGAGAGCTGCAAAATACTCACCATGCCTCTCAGCAAATAGCTTGGGGTGTCTACTTTCCAAAATGGGGTCATTTGGGGGGGGTTTGTGCCATCATGGCATTTTATGGCCTTCAAAACTTTGATAGGCAGCGAGGAGTGAAATCAAAAATTTATGCCCTTAGAAATCCTGAAGGCGGTGCTTGGTTTTTGGGGCCCCGTACGCGGCTAGGCTCCCAAAAAGTCCCACACATGTGGTATCCCCATACTCAGGAGAAGCAGCTGAATGTATTTTGGGGTGCAATTCCTGTGTGAGCAATATATCATTTAGTGACAACTTTTTGTAAATTTTTTTTTTTTTGTCATTATTCAATCACTTGGGACAAAAAAAATAAATATTCAATGGGCTCAACATGCCACTCAGCAGTTTCCTTGGGGTGTCTACTTTCCAAAATGGGGTCATTTGGGGGGGGTTTTGTACTGCCCTGCCATTTTAGCACCTCAAGAAATGACATAGGTAGTCATAAACTAAAAGCTGTGCAAATTCCAGAAAATGTACCCTAGTTTGTAGACGCTATAACTTTTGCGCAAACCAATAAATATACGCTTATTGACATTTTTTTTACCAAAGACATGTGGCCGAATACATTTTGGCCTAAATGTATGACTAAAATTGAGTTTATTGGATTTTTTTTATAACAAAAAGTAGAAAATATCATTTTTTTTCAAAATTTTCGGTCTTTTTCCGTTTATAGCGCAAAAAATAAAAACGGCAGAGGTGATCAAATACCATCAAAAGAAAGCTCTATTTGTGGGAAGAAAAGGACACAAATTTCGTTTGGGTACAGCATTGCATGACCGCGCAATTAGCAGTTAAAGCGACGCAGTGCCGAATTGTAAAAAGTGCTCTGGTCAGGAAGGGGGTAAATCCTTCCGGGGCTGAAGTGGTTAAAAAGAAAAGGAAGAGGAGGTTTTTATATGGAATATCAGATCCTGTCGGCTTATTACATGCATTTTGATTTGCTATAGGTAGCTTTCTCTTTAGTTTTAAACGGCAACTATGGCTTTACCCTATAGCTACAGGGCCGCTCATTCCAAAACTTCTAATTTCAATGGAATAATTAGACAGAACTTAAGACCTCAGGATATCACCAATGCCCCAATCTCTAAGTTAAAGGAAAAACCCTTTATCCTTGTATGTAGACAAGGAGTAGTTATGCGGCTGGAGCTTAGCCATCCAAGCATCATTTCAGGGGCTAATAAGGAAAAAGGCAAGGTATCCCTGCTTCTATCTACCAAGGGGCATATCATGCATAAAAGTATATATGACATTGAAAAGGTTTTTTAATTACTTACTTGTTCGAATTTGGGTATAACGAATGGGCAGCTGGAGCGTAATAAGCCTTAGTAGGTGGGATAACACACTGGACTGCGCAGTGTAGATCGCATGAGAGGTGTCAGCAATGGTGAAATGATGCCATTGCACGTGACGCGCATGCGTCAAACGAGGCAACAAATCCAGGGAAGCTAAATGAATGATGGCCCGAGAGATCTCCAAGGCCGCGGCGTCCCTGGATGATTGCGTCACCGCGCACAGCACAAAGTGCGGTGACGTGGTAACAATGCGATGCCTGCTGCAACGCAGGGCCATAGAACGCCATAGAGGGAAGGGGAAATAAGCCATCACTATGGCAACTAAAGGGGCGGTGCCAAAAGGCAAAACAAAAGAGAAAAGGGGAAAAAGAAAGGCAATCAAGCCATGTTATAGGTTATTACAGGGAATACAGCCGTATAAGGGAGAACAAAATGCATGGATATGTTTAATTTATAATGGAAAGTAAACTAATGAAATGAGGAAATAATGGAGGAAAGGGGACTTCAGAACTTGGGACATCCAATAGTGAGGCCCCAGGGACGAGTCTGCACGGCGCCCACCCAGAACCTAAGCTCTGGGGGAGCGCCATGCAGGCAGGCCCCACCGACGCATGAAACACCGTCATGACATGCCTGCAAACCGGACAAGTCTGAAGTGTAAAAAGATGTCATGCCGTCATCATGTATCATGCCGTTCCGAGGATACTCGCCCACATGTCTGAAAAAAGCCTTTAAAAGAGCCCGGGGTCAATTAAGGCACAACATTCTGTTCTCCAAAAAAACATCTTCTAACTCTCAACCAGCTATTAGAGTAATTACCACTTATAATAAACAGCATGGGATTATTAAAAGCATCCTACAGAAACATCTACTACAAATAGACCCCAATTTAAAACCACATATATCTGCAACACCCACCATTACCTACAGAAAAGCTTGTTCATTAGGGGACCATCTCGTAAAAAGCGAATATACGGGCACTTTTCGATCAGATACATGTAAGAGACTAGGAACTTTCACATGTGGTGGGTGTTCATGTTGCCGCTATATGAACACACAAACCAAATTTAAACTACCCAATGGAAGAATGTATAGGCCGAGACATTTTGCCAATTGCAAGACTTCTGGAGTCATTTATCTGCTAACCTGCCAATGTAAATGTTTTTATGTTGGAAAAACCAAACTAGAGTTTCACAAAAGGTCGGCACGACATATCACTAGCATGAGGCAAGCGGACCTGGACCTCCCTCTGGGGCGACATGTGCGAGACCACCACACGGGAAAATTTCCCCTTGTCCATTTCACCATTCTCGACCGAATTCATCCGGATACGAGAGGTGGTGATTGGAACAAGATCTTGCTCCAGAGGGAGGTCCTTTGGATCGCGAGCCTCAATGCAACACAATTTCCAGGTTTAATACCCAAATGAGTTTCCGTCCTTTTTTGGAGGGTTTTGTTTTGGGAGGATGCGAAAAAGAATAAGAATCCAACACTGCATACCTGAAAACATCCAGGATATGCATTTTTGGAGGACACTCTTGAACAATCCAAAAGTAATGAGACAATTGATTATAATCTGGTGACAAACCCCTCGTATACACTTTTTGAATGTTGTTACCTTTGTTCATGTAATACTGTCAAAATATATTTGTGAATGTGCAATGCTTTACATATTGTATTCAACACATCTATATATCTGTACATGTTATTGACACCCCTTTTTTTCCCCCACTTGAGATAATGCATAAATACTTTATACGCTGTTCTGCATCTGATCATCATTCATGTCACCCATTTGCTGTGCGTCCAGCCATGTCCACTATACTTAATTTATCAGATTATTATTTTTGAGAATTATTACTTCCATATACTTAGATGTACGGTCATTAAAGACATCAATTAATTTTGTCCTTGACATATAACTTTTTCTCAACCCCCCTTTTTATCCTTTTAGTTTCTTGGTTTTGGATTTATCTCCGCCCGCCGCACAGGGGCTATGCCGGCCCCTCCATGATGACGGCATGGCATCTTTTTACACTGCAGACTTGTCCGGTTTGCGGGCATGTCATGACGGTGTTTCGTGCGTCGGTGGGGCCTGCCTGTATGGCGCTCCCCCAAAGCTTAGGTTCTGGGTGGGCGCCATGCAGACTCGTCCCTGGGGCCTCACTATTGGATGTCCCTAGTTCTGAAGTCCCCTTTCCTCCATTATTTCCTCATTTCATTAGTTTAATTTCCATTATAAATTAAATATATCCATGCATTTTGTTCTCCCTTATGCGGCTGTATTCCCTGTAATAACCTATAATGTGGCTTGATTGCCTTTCTTTTTCCCCTTTTCTCTTTTGTTTTGCCTTTTGGCACCGCCCCTTTAGTTGCCATAGTGATGGCTTATTTCCCCTTCCCTCGATGGCGTTCTATGGCCCTGCATTGCAGCAGGCATCGCATTGTTACCACGTCACCGTGCTTTGTGCTGTGCGCAATGACGCAATCATCCAGGGACGCTGCGGCCTTGGAGATCTCTTGGGCCATCATTCATTTAGCTTCCCTGGATTTGTTGCCTCGTTTGACGCATGCGCATCACGCGCAATGGCATCTTTTCACCATTGCTGACACCTCTTATGCGATCTACACTGCGCAGGCGCCAGCGGCTATTTAAAGCCGCTTTCGGCGTCCTGTCCAATGTGTTATCCCACCTACCAAGGCTTATTACGCTCCAGCTGCCCGTTTGTTATACCCAAATTCGAACAAGTAAGTAATTAAAAAACCTTTTCAATGTCATATATACTTTTATGCATGATATGCCCCTTGGTAGATAGAAGCAGGGATACCTTGCCTTTTTCCTTATTAGCCCCTGAAATGATGCTTGGATGGCTAAGCTCCAGCCGCATAACTACTCCTTGTCTACATACAAGGATAAAGGGTTTTTCCTTTAACTTAGAGATTGGGGCATTGGTGATATCCTGAGGTCTTAAGTTCTGTCCAATCATTCCATTGAAATTAGAAGTTTTGGAATGAGCGGCCCTGTAGCTATAGGGTAAAGCCATAGTTGCCGTTTAAAACTAAAGAGAAAGCTACCTATAGCAAATCAAAATGCATGTAATAAGCCTACAGGATCTGATATTCCATATAAAAACCTCCTCTTCCTTTTCTTTTTAACCACTTGAGCCCCGGACCATTATGCTGCCTAAGGACCAGAGGTCTTTTTCCAATTTGGCACTGCGTCGCTTTAACTGCTAATTGCGCGGTTATGCAATGCTGTACCCAAACGAAATTTGCGTCCTTTTCTTCCCACAAATAGAGCTTTCTTTTGATGGTATTTGATCACTTCTGCAGTTTTTATTTTTTGCGCTATAAACGGAAAAAGACCGAAAATTTTGAAAAAAAATGATATTTTCTACTTTTTGTTATAAAAAAAATCCAATAAACTCAATTTTAGTCATACATTTAGGCCAAAATGTATTCGGCCACATGTCTTTGGTAAAAAAAATGTCAATAAGCGTATATTTATTGGTTTGCGCAAAAGTTATAGCGTCTACAAACTAGGGTACATTTTCTGGAATTTACACAGCTTTTATTTTATGACTGCCTATGTCATTTCTTGAGGTGCTAAAATGGCAGGGCAGTACAAAACCCCCCCAAATGACCCCATTTTGGAAAGTAGACACCCCAAGGAAATTGCTGATAGGCATGTTGAACCCATTGAATATTTATTTTTTTTGTCCCAAGTGATTGAATAATGACAAAAAAAAAAAAAAAAAAATATTTACAAAAAGTTGTCACTAAATGATATATTGCTCACACAGGCCATGGGCCTATGTGGAATTGCACCCCAAAATATATTCAGCTACTTCTCCTGAGTACGGGGATACCACATGTGTGGGACTTTTTGGGAGCCTAGCCGCGTATGGGACCCCGAAAACCAATCACCGCCTTCAGGATTTCTAAGGGTGTAACTTTTTGATTTCACTCTTCACTGCCTATCACAGTTTCGGAGGCCATGGAATGCCCAGGTGGCACAACCCCCCCCAAATGACCCCATTTTGGAAAGTAGACACCCCAAGCTATTTGCTGAGAGGCATATTGAGTCCATGGAATATTTTATATTTTGACACAAGTTGCGGGAAAGTGACACTTTTTTTTTTTTTTTTTTTTTTTTTGCACAAAGTTGTCACTAAATGATATATTGCTCACACAGGCCATGGGCCTATGTGGAATTGCACCCCAAAATACATTTAGCTGCTTCTCCTGAGTATGGGGATACCACATGTGTGGGACTTTTTGGGAGCCTAGCCGCGTACGGGGCCCCGAAAACCAATCACCGCCTTCAGCGTTTTTAAGGGCGTGAATTTTTGATTTTACTCTTCACTGCCTAACACCGTTTCGGAGGCCATGGAATGCCCAGGTGGCACAAAACCCCCCCAAATGACCCCATTTTGGAAAGTAGACACCCCAAGCTATTTGCTGAGAGGCATGGTGAGTATTTTGCAGCTCTCATTTGTTTTTGAAAATGAAGAAAGACAAGAAAAAACTTTTTTTTTTTTTCTTTTTTCAAATTTCAAAACTTTGTGACAAAAAGTGAGGTCTGCAAAATACTCACTATACCTCTCAGCAAATAGCTTGGGGTGTCTACTTTCCAAAATGGGGTCATTTGGGGGGGTTTTGTGCCACCTGGGCATTCCATGGCCTCCGAAACTGTGATAGGCAGTGAAGAGTGAAATCAAAAATTCACGCCCCTTAGAAAGCCTGAAGGCGGTGCTTGGTTTTCGGGGTCCCGTACACGGCTAGGCTCCCAAAAAGTCTCACACATGTGGTATCCCCGTACTCAGGAGAAGCAGCAGAATGTATTTTGGGGTGTAATTTCACATATTCCCATGGCATGTTTGAGCAATATATCATTTAGTGACAACTTTGTGCAAAAAAAAAAAAAAAAAAAAAAAAAATTTGTCTCTTTCCCGCAACTTGTGTCGCAATATAAAATATTCCATGGACTCGACATGCCTCTCAGCAAATAGCTTGGGGTGTCTACTTTCCAAAATGGGGTCATTTGGGGGGGTTTTGAACTGTCCTGGCATTTTATGCACAACATTTAGAAGCTTATGTCACACATCACCCACTCTTCTAACCACTTGAAGACAAAGCCCTTTCTGACACTTATTTTTTACATGAAAAAGTTTTTTTTTTTTTGCAAGAAAATTACTTTGAACCCCCAAACATTATATATTTTTTTAAAGCAAATGCCCTACAGATTAAAATGGTGGGTGTTTCATTTTTTTTTTTCACACAGTATTTGCGCAGCGATTTTTCAAACGCATTTTTTGGGGAAAAAACACACTTTTTTAAATTTTAATGCACTAAAACACACTATATTGCCCAAATGTTTGATGAAATAAAAAAGATGATCTTAGACCGAGTACATGGATACCAAACATGACATGCTTTACAATTGCGCACAAACGTGCAGTGGCAACAAAATAAATACATTTTTAAAAGCCTTTAAAAGCCTTTACAGGTTACCACTTTAGATCTACAGAGGAGGTCTACTGCAAAAATTACTGCCCTCGATCTGACCTTCGCGGCGATACCTCACATGCATGGTGCAATTGCTGTTTACGTTTGACGACAGACCGCCGCTTGCGTTCGCCTTAGCGCAAGAGCAGGGGGCGACAGGGGTGCTTTTTTTTTTTTTTTTTTTTTTCTTTATTATTTTTTTGCTTTTTTATCTTATTTTTAAACTGTTCCTTTCATTTTTTTTTTTTTTAAATCATTTTTATTGTTATCTCGGGGAATGTAAATATCCCCTATGATAGCAATAGGTAGTGACAGGTACTCTTTTTTGAAAAAATTGGGGTCTATTAGACCCTAGATCTCTCCTCTGCCCTCAAAGCATCTGACCACACCAAGATCGGTGTGATAAAATGCTTCCCCAATTTCCCAATGGCGCTATTTACATCCGGCGAAATCTAAGTCATAAAATGCTCGTAGCTTCCGGTTTCTTAGGCCATAGAGATGTTTGGAGCCACTCTTGTCTCTGATCAGCTCTATGGTCAGCTGGCTGAATCACCGGCTGCATTCTCAGGTTCCCTGTTGAGACAGGAGAGCCAGAGAAAAACACGGAAGACGGTGGGGGGGGGGGGCATTCCCTCCCACGGCTTGTAAAGGCAGTCTAGAGGCTAATTAGCCGCTAGGATTGCTTTTACATGAAAGCCGACCGCTGGCTGAAAAGAATGATACCAAGATGATACCTAAACCTGCAGGCATCATTCTGGTATAACCACTCAAAGTTGTGAATGGCGTACCTGAAGACAAAAAAATGGTTAACAATAAAGCACAGTAAACAATAAAGTATAAATAATTACATACCTGAAAAACAAACATGATAAAACATAATAACAATAACAATAACAATAACAATAAAACACTGCAGAATAGAATACAGTAAAAAAAGAGCAGAACAATAGAGAGAGAGAATAGAGAGAGAGAACAATAAAACGACAACTATTTTTTTTTATTTTATATATATTTTTTTTTTTTTTTACACTTTTTTTGTAACTAACTTTTATAACTGTAACCGGTTCCAGGTTCGGGTCTCTCAAAATGCGATGGCATCTTGGGAGACCCTGTGAAAGTGTGCCTAGTCTGTGCAATGCTGTACCCTACGCTAATACTCAACTAGTGTATGGTAGCGTTCAAAACATTCACCAATGCAAAGACCAGGATTGTCAGGACAGGAGGGACAATAATAGCGGGTGTCACGCCTATATCCGCGTTTGCTGCAGACACAACATCTTTTTGGGGGGGGGTTCGTTGGGTAGGGGTACTCGGGAGCACATAAAAATGCCTCTCATGCAGCCGACTGCATTTCGTTGGGGGATGTGAATGGGGGAAGTACGGGCGCTGCAGAAGTGGTGGGTTCCCAATTAGGATTGGCGAATGCAGCAGGAAGGGCACTATGGGCACGACGGGCCTGTGTTTGTCTTTTTGGTGGCAGCGGGACACTACTTGTGCTTGCCACCTCACCAGCTTGAACTGCACTTATGGGACTCGCCACGTCACCAAGTGTTACTGCAGTGCTGGTTTGACTACGACCGGGGTGTACTAGGCCGCTGGTGCTTGCCAGTTCAATAAAAAGCTTCCAAAAAAACTGTTAGCGATCGCAGGGATCAGGCCTGACTCTGCGAACGCTGCAGTTATGCGTTTAGTGTTTTGTAAGTGACAGTGATCGATCGATACTGCACTTGGGTGGGCTGGACTGGGCCGGGCGGAGGGGCAAAACGCAGGTGCTAGCAGGTATCTGGGTTGATCCCGCTAACACTGCGTTTTTGGGAACCCTAAACTGCTGGGGACGCTAGTATAGATCTGATCTGATCGGATCAGATATTGATCCGTTCAGATACTATACCACTAAAGGAGGCGTATGCTGCGTGCGTGGGTGTTAGTGGTACTGGCGCTAACCTGACGCTGCCTGGGGCCGGTGCTTGCTAGTTCACCAAAATGCTACCAAAAAAACTGTTAGCGATCGCAGGGATCAGGCCTGACTCTGCGAACGCTGCAGTTATGCGTTTAGTGCCTTGTAAGTGTCAGTGATCGATCGATACTGCACTTGGGTGGGCTGGGCTGGGCCGGGCGGAGGGGCACAACGCAGGTGCTAGCAGGTATCTGGGCTGATCCCGCTAACACTGCGTTTTTGGGAACCCTAAACTGCTGGGGACGCTAGTATAGATCTGATCGGATCAGATATTGATCCGATCAGATACTATACCACTAAGGGAGGTGTACGGTGCGTGCGTGGGTGTTAGCGGTACTGGCGCTAACCTGACGCTGCCTGGTGCTTGCTTGCCAGTTCACCAAAATGCTACCAAAAAAACTGTTAGCGATCGCAGGGATCAGGCCTGACTCTGCGAACGCTGCAGTTATGCGTTTAGTGTTTTCTAAGTGACAGTGATCGATCGATACTGCACTTGGGTGGGCTGGGCGGAGGGGCAAAACGCAGGTGCTAGCGGGTATCTGGGCTGATCCCGCTAACACTGTGTTTTTGGGAACCCTAAACTGCTGGGGACGCTAGTATAGATCTGATCAGATCAGATATTGATCCGATCAGATACTATACCACTAAGGGAGGCGCATGCTGCGTGCGTGGGTGTTAGCGGTACTGGCGCTAATCTGACGCTGCCTGGGGCGACGCATATCACCGCCGGGCGATCAGGGGGCTAAACCTTTATTAGGTAATAAACGGCGGGTGCCCTGACACTATAAAAAATAAACGAACTAACCTGCGTCACCCGTAACGGTTATACGGTGATCAGTGGTGAAAGGGTTAACTAGGGGGCAATCAAGGGGTTAAAACATTTATTAGGTAGTATATGGGGGTCCCTGTCACTATAAAACGCTGACGGCGAACTTAAATATTTACCTCACTAACTAGCGTCACCAGCGACACTAATACAGCGATCAGAAAAATGATCGCTTAGCAACACTGGTGACGGGGGGTGATCAAGGGGTTAAAACTTTATTAGGGGGGGTTAGGGGGGTACCCTAGACCTAAAGGGGGGTAATACTCACTGTCCCAACACTGTAACTGTCACAAACTGACACTATGCAGTAATCAGAAAAAAAAAAAAAAAAACCTGCTGGTGTCAGTTTGTGACAGGGGGGGGGGTGATTGGGGGGGGATCGGGGGGCGATCGGGGGGGGGATCGGGGTGTTTTGTATGCCTGGCATGTTCTACTGTGTGTGTGTGTGTGTTGTGCACTCACATTGATGTCTTCTCCCCTCGGCGCTGGAACGGAAACTACCGAGCCGAGGGGAGATGACATCATTTCCTTTGCTGCTGTTTAGCATACAGCAGCAAAGGAGTGTTCCCATTGGCCGGCGGCGATCGCGAGGGGGGGGCCACGAACGGATGGCCTCCCCCTCATCTCGGATCGCCGGAGAACAGAACGGGACCGCTTCGGGCACCGGGGGGGGGTCCGATCGGACCCCCCACCCGCGAGAGGCAAATCACGTACATGTACGTGATTTTGCCTGCCCGTGCCGCCTTGCCGACGTAAATCGGCGTTAGGCGGTCCTTAAGTGGTTAAGGTCATTCTGGGGACTCAGCAGGGTCGTCCTCCCATTTAGGGGCCTTTGCGGAGCTATTTCTGAAGCCGGGGGACAGCCATCATATCTGCTAGTTGGCCAATCGACGGCCACTGCTACTTTATCAAAAGTATTTTTTCTTTTTATTCAACACAAAAGTTTGTGCATGTGCACATCTTATGCACTTGTTTTCAGTCTTAAAGGACTATCTTACTGGTATGTATGGTGGACATTGTTGGATGCGTTGCTGTGAAACGTTCTTCTGCTCTGTATAATGCTATAATATGCAAATTGTTCTCATTTGTTTTTTCAGAATGTATCTTCCACATACATAATATTTCTCTCTGCAATACGCCTCTGAAGAAGGGACACCGTCCTGAAACATGTCAGGCTTCTAGAGAAACATATGTCTATAGATGGAAGTATACAATAATCATATGAAAGAAAATCCATTGCATAAGCACTTTTGTAGAGATTTATGCCTAGTATATCTTGTTTTTATGTTTTTTCTAAATAAATAAGACTTTTTACTTAAATGTAATCGTTCTGTTCGCCTATAAAGTCCAACTGTACTGGGGGGTACATAAGTTCCCTATCTTTAGGGTCTTTTCCTGATCAGTAGAGTTGTAGTTCAAAAATGCAATACAAATACATTACAACACATGACATCACTTCCAATTTTTTATTCTATCATACGAGAATTTTCATGACTTTAGTAAACTGTTCAGGTTCGATCTGCGATTAGCATGCAAAAAATACAGACAATCGTTCGTCCGATAATCTCATCGTGTGCACCAGGCATTAGACCGACCTGGGGAAAAAATCAGTCTTCTTCTGATGAAATCATCAACACAAAGCAGTTTTGAGGGCAGCAGCTCTTTATCCACTTGAAGACCAGGCCTTTTTCTGACATTTGTTTTTTTTGTATTTTTTTGCTAGGAAAATTACTTCGAACCCCCAAACATTATACTTTTTTTTTTTTTTTTTTTTTTTTTTTAGCAGAGACCCTAGAGCAGAGGTCGCCAACACGCGGGCCGCACCCCGCCCACCACCGATGAATGTCCAGCCCGTCAGTGCCATGATTAATTCACAGGCACCCGGCCCACGGACATTTTCGCTGCTGTCCTCTTCATTGAACAGCGGCGAGTGGCGGTTATCTCAGGGCCGGAAAGGTGGCGAAAACTGCTGGTGTTTACTTTTTTCATTAAACAGCTGGTGATTGGTTGCCAGGCAATCCTAGCAACCAATCACCAGCCTGTTAATGTGAAAAGTTAACTTCAGCAGTTCCCGCCCCATCCAGCCCTGTGATATCGATCTCTGCTGCTCTGCTTGCTGTACACCTGTGTAAGGTAGGAGAGTTCCACCTACATAGCAGGGGCGGAACTATAGGGGTTGCTGCAGTTGCACTTGCGACTGGGCCCTGTCGTTCTGCCGCTGTGGGGGGGCCCCAAGACCCGGCATCTCCCCTGCACTCCTCGCTGTCCATTTAACATGCAGGGGGAAGGTGGGAGGAGGCGATCAGCAGCTCTATGGTGCCCACGAGCCGCGGGATCTCCCTGGGGCTTGTATTTCTCTCTTCAAATATATACAGTGGAGATGGGAGGGGCCTCTGACCCGGACATGTATCAGTTTCACTCTTCAGTGAGTCGCTCTGCTTCTACACTGTTGCTGATACATGCCCGGGTCAGAGGCCCCTCCCCTCTCCAGTGGATACAGTTGGAGAGAGAACTACAAGCCCCAGGGAGATCCCGTTGCCCGTGGACTCCATAGAGCTGCCGATTGCTGCCTCCCACCTCCCCCCAGGTGTGGGGGGGGTATAGAGATGTGCTGGAGGTCCAAGGTGCACAGCGGAGACCAGCCAGGTACATGGGAACCTCTGGAAGGGGGGGTGACTGTCTGGGGACCCTGAAGTAAGGGGGGGACCTCTGGGGACCCTGATGTAAGGGGGCTCTCTGGGGACCCTAAGCTAAGGGTGCCTCTGGGGACCCTGAAGTAAGGAGGGGCTCTATGGGGACACTGATGTAAGGAGGGGCCCTCTGGGGACCCTGATGTAAGGAGGGCTCTCTGGGGACACTGATGTAAGGAGGGGCCCTCTGGGGACCCTGATGTAAGGAGGGTTCTCTGGGGACACTGATGTAAGGGGGGCTCTCTGGGGACCCTGATGTAAAGAGGGGCCCTCTGGGGACCCTGATGTATGGGGAGGCTCTCTGTGGACCCTGGTGTAAGGAGGGGCCCTCTGGGGACCCTGATGTATGGGGAGGCTCTCTGTGGACCCTGATGCAAGGGGGGCTCTCTGGGGACCCTGATGTAAGGGGGGCGCTCTGGGGACCCTGATGAAAGGAAGGGCCTCTCTGGGGACCCTGATGTAATGAGGGGCTCTTTGGAAAACCTGATGTAAGGAAGGGGCTCTCTGGGGACCCTGATGTAAGGAGGGGCTCTCTGAGGACCCTGATGTAAGGAGGGGCTCTCTGAGGATCCTGATGAAGGGGGGGGCTCTCTGGGGACCTTGATGTAAGGGGGGACTCTCTGGGGATCCTAATGTAAGTAGGGAGGCTCTCTGAGGATCCTGATGTTAGGGGAGGCTCTCTGGGGACCCTGATGTGAGGCTGCATTCACACCTAAGCGTTTCAAAGTCGCGTGTTTTTTACCGCAATTTTGCTGCGTTGTTTACCATGCTTTTGACGCAATTTTGTTCAGGTCACCAATGTAAAAGGCAGAAAAACGCCTGTGATCTGCCCCAAAGATGTTCTTTTTTGAGCTTAGGGCGTGTTTCAGGCATTTTGCTTCAGGTGACAAAACGCTCAGGTGTGAACAGGTGCCATTGAAATGAATGGGATTTTGCTTGTCTGGCGTTTTTCAGGAGTTTTTTCGGGAGTTTTATGAGCTGAAAATGCTAAGGTGTGAATGCAGCCTAAGGGGGGATCCACACTATGTAACAATTATATAAATATATATTGCTTTGTTACAAAACTGAGATACTCCCAGTAGTGGGAGGGGTTATATAGGGAGTGAACTTCCTGTCTTAGGGTGTGCCAGTGTCCATCACCTGAAGGTGACCTATAACCACATAGTAACTACTATGGCTCTCTGTCCCGTGATGTACTCCAAGAAAATAATTTTACAGGTAAGCTGTTATAAAAATCCTATTATTAACAACAACTTTAAAAATATTTCCATACAGCATATCAGTACCCATATGTGCAGCCCCATCAGTGCAGCCTATCAGTGCCCATCAGTGCAGCCGATCAGTGCAGCCTCATCAGCAGAACCGTTTTTAAGACAGGGCAAAAGGGGCAGCTGCCCTGGGCCCCATCATTGTCATGGGGCCCAAAGCAGCTGCCTCATACTTGCCAACAATCCCAGTTTAAATTCCCTTATCCCTTGAAGTTTTAGTCCCGTGCTGTGTCCTGATATCTCAGTGTAAAGTTCTGTTGCTGCTTCCCAGCTCTGCCCTATTGCCATGTACAGATGACTCACCTGCAGACCCTGTGTTTACATGTACATAATCTGCATTGATATGTAAATAGAGGTGGTATTAATATGTAAATAGTTGCAGACTGCTGCATTGATATGTAAATAGAGGCGACATTCATATGTATATCACGCCTCCCTGGGGTCACATCCACCATCACTTCTGCTGAAAGCTGCCCACTGGGGAGGTAAAGGAGCATGCTTGAAAGTCCTGCCTACAACTATAGTCATTAAGCCTAACATCAGCCTGTTCTGCAAAGGTAAGCAAATTGGAGGTGGAACCCTTCTTCAAAGGAACATGGTGCCACTGCACCCAGAAATCTCAGCCAATGCATGAGGGTGCCATTAACAATTAATGGCACTTCTATGTATCTGCTAAAGGGCAGCACATTTCTGTGGTGTCAGGAAAGAGATTTTACATGTATTCCTGACACACACAAATGTGAATGCAGGCTAAATGTTTCAGTTACATTGGTGGTCAGTGTAAATCTTCTCATTACATTGGGGCTTGGTGTACGATCCTTTCATTCACACTAGTGGCTAGTGTGAAGGTCCCCCTCACATTGGTGGTCACTGTAAATCCCTCTTTACATTGGTGGTTACTGTGAATGCTCTTATTACATTAGTGGTCAGTGTAAATCCCCATTACTTCAGTGGCCAGTGTAGAAACTCCTTTTTATATTGGTAATCATTAAATAATCCAAACTTGCATTTTTGGTCAGTTTCAAACCCTCCCTTACATTGGTGGTCCATGTAGAAGCCCCCTTTAAATTAGTGGTGAGTGTAAATCCCCCATACATTGGTGGCCATTGAAGAAATCCCCCTTTATTGGCTGTTGATGTAAAATCCCCTATTACATTGGTTGTCAGTGTAAATTCTTCATACCATTGGGGGTCAGTATACATTTCCCTTTACATCGGTGGTAAGTGCAGAATTGTTATCATCTTACATTGATGGTCAGTGTAAATCCCCCTTTACATTGGTGATCAGTGTAAATTCCCCCTAACATTGGTGGTCGGTGTAGAAGTGTCATCTTACATTGGTGGTCGGTACAAATCTCCTCGACAATGGTTGTCAGTGTAAATTCCCCCTTACATGGAGGTTATTGTATTTTCCCCCTTACACTGGTGGCTGGTGTAAATGCTCTTATTACATTGGTGTCAGTGTAGAAATCCCTCTTTTCTATCGGTGGGTGGCGTAAAATCCCCTGTTACATGGTGGTCAGTGCAAATTCCCCCTCACATTGATGATCAGTGTAAATCCCCCTCACATTGGTGGTCATTGTAAATTCCCCATTACATTGGTAGAATCTCCCACTATATACTTACCAAAGATTTACAGCTTTGCTCTACATGATTCAGAATTTGTCACAGTGTACTGCCTCCTAACTAATCCCATCCCCCTACCACTTCCACTGATCCCATCAACCCCCCCAGCATTGCCACTGATCCCACCCTCCCCCAGCATTGCTACTGATTCCAGGAGTCCTAGGATTCCTAGGAGTTTTCTGTCTATTAATGGGTCCCCTCAACTCCCCAGTCCATGGTGTGCAGGCAGTGAGGAGGCGATGTGCTGTAACCTTTAGCAACCAATCAGAGAGCAGTGATGCTGTGCACTAACCTCTAGGAACCAATCAATGAGCAGTAATAATGTGCAGTAACCTCTAGCAACCAATTAGTGAGTGGTATAGATGTCCAGTAACCTCTAGCAATCAATCAGTGAGCAGTATTGATGTACAGTAATCTCTAGCAACCAATCAACAAGCAGAAGTCATGTGCTGTGAGTCATAATATGTGCTATAACCTCTAGCAGACAGTCAGTGAACAGTAATGATACACATAACATGACAGCAGCCTATATAACTTGGGAAGTAATAAACACAATTTTTCCTCAGCATGCAATAGGGAGGGTTTGATTAAAGTTTTTGTTAGGGAAAAATAGTCCCCTAGCTATATCAAAACATGATGCACTGCTCCTGGAACGCCCCATTACGGATGAGGAGTAGGGATGGGCCGAACGACCCCTTGTTCCATTTGTGGCAGAACTTTAGAACATCGCAAAAGTTCGGAGCTGAATAACAAACCCCATTGAAGTCTATGGGACCCGAACTTGAGAAATCAAAAAAGTGTCTATTTTGAAGGGTTATATGCAAGTAATTGGGGATACAATGGGTATGGGGGTCTGGGTACTGCCCTGGGGGACATGTATCAATGAAAAAAGTTTGTAAAAAACATCATTTTTAAATGAGCAGTGATTTACTGATGCTTTAAGTGAAACCATCAAAATGAGAAATAACAATAAAAAATTCCTTTAAATATAGTGCCTGGGGGGTTCCCTTAGTCTGCTTGTAATGAGGCACATTTGTACCGTGTATAGAGCCTGCTGCAGCAATAATGACATTTATAAAGCCAAAACAAATTAATTTTCAATTCAAGCTCTCTCTATTTTATAAACAACAGCCTGGGGAGCCAGTCTGTATGATGAGGCCACAATTTAGTGCACTTGGAACAAGATTAGAGATTTTTTGGATAAATTATGGTGTCTTTTTCGCAGACTTTCAAAAGAATTAACTGGTGTGGAAAAATTGGTCTTTCAGTGTTGGTGGTACCTTCACACCGTAACCCTATACAGGTACTCTTGATGAAAGTAAGAATTGGCCTTGCTGTCAAAAATTGAAATAATGTGCACCTGTCAAACAGCTGCCGAAAAATTGGTCTTTGGGTGTTGGTGGTGCCTTCACACCATAACCCTATACAGGTACTCTAGATGAAAGCAAGAATTGTCCTTGCTGCCAAAAATTGCAATGATATGCACCTGTCAAACAAGCGCAGAAAAATTAGTCTTTGGGTGTCGGTGGTGCCTTCACACCGTAACCCTATACAGGTACTCTTGATGAAAGCAAGAATTGGCCTTGCTGTAAAAAATTGCAATGATATGCACCTGTCAAACAGGTGCAGAAAAATTGGTACTTGGGTGTTAATTGTGCCCATGAAACCTACACCAAAATGTCTTCCAGATGAAATCAACACCCACAAAGCTAGGCAGCCTTCAAAATCCAGAAAGCACTTAATCAGCGACATCGGCATCAGGGGCTTGATAAGCTGCTGCTAATCCAGGACTGACTCATTTTGATAAAGGTCAGCCGGTCCATGGAGTCTGTGGACAGAAGTGCTCTCTTATCTGTCACTAAACGTCCCGCAGCACTAAATGCCGTTTGGAAAGCACGCTGGATGCAGAGCAGCCCAGCAGCTCTATTGCATACTGGACAAGTGTCAGGTCACCTGAGGCCAGGTGACAGATGCACACCGTTGTGGTCAGGAGTGCACAGCTAAGGTAGTGGACCCTATGGCTGACTGCTGCAGATGAAACTCTGGGTGGTTCAGGGAAGTAGGTCCACTGGAGCACCAACACAGATCCCACTGGGAGCCAGTGCATAAGATTCCCCAGGGCGCAGAGTCTAAGAGCCAGCAGGTGTTCACCAGAGCCTCTAGTGGTGAGGATGGACTGCGCTGCAACTGGCTCCAGGTCGCAGCCTCCAGGGTCTCCCAGGTCACAGGCTACTGGAGGATAGAGAGGAAGCAGCAGTCCAGAACAACAAGGGATAGTCAGGAGAAATGCCAAAGGTCAGGGCAACTAGCAGACAAGGATAGACAAATAACACACCAAAGGTCGGGGTAACAAACAGGCAGGGATAGTCACAGAACAAGCCAAGATCGGTAAACAGAAACAGACGTAGAGCACACGACAAGAAGCACACAGAAAGCCAAACACACAATTTTGCTTGGGCAAGGCTGGCTTGGATAGCACGGAGTTAAATCGTGTATCCTGTAGAGGCTAGGGTGGAGCCATGCTGAGGGAAGATTACTTAACCATGCAGGTGTAAAAGTGCAGGCCCTAAGGCTAATACACAGACCAGAGGTAAGCAGACAGACAGGGCATAAAGTATTACTCCAGATTCATGACAAGTTCTGGCCAGTGGTCTATTCCCATGACCCAGTAACCCAGTGGATCGTCAACTGGAAAGCTCTCCATATCTCCATTTCACCCCTAGATAATCTCCCACCATATGATGAAGATGCTGCCGATGGGATGTAAAAAGCTGACAGCCCTGGGCTCCGAAGACTAAAAAAATTTTGAAAGGCATCACTGAGGCGACCCTTTTCTCCACCGCTCTTCTCTTGACCAACAGAAGCCTCAAAACCACATTTTCCACCAGACTGTAACTTACCAGAGTCAGGAAAGGAGTTACATAAACTCCTCTTTAAGGTGTCCTCGAGAGGTTTCATCTTCTGCTCCCTCTCTGGGGACGGGATGAGTTCCGAGACTTTCCCCTTGTAATGGTGGTCAAGGAGGGTTGCCAACCAATAGTCATCCTTCTTCTTCCAGCCGCTGCAGCATTGCCAAAGTCGAGTTCCACCTGGTGAGTATGTTACAAATCAGGTGGTTTACGGGCAGGTGGATTTCCCGCTGAATTTCAGTCAACCGAGCACTGGCGGTCTATGACTGCCTGAAATGGCTACAGACTCTTCTGGCCTGTCTCAGTAGATCTTCCAACCCTAGGTACTCATTTAAAAAAATGCTGCACCACCAAATTGAGGATATGTGCCAGGCATGGCACATGTGTCAACTTTCCCTGTCTAAGGGCGGACAGGAGGTTTGTGCCATTACCACACACCACCAGTCCTGGCTCCAGCTGGCATGGTGTGAACCACCTCTGGGCCTGCCCCTGCAGAGCTGCCAGAATCTCTGCTCCGGTGTGGCTCCTGTGGCCTAGACAGACCAGCTGAAGCACTGCATGGAACCTTTCAGCCTGACTCCTTGAACGCTTAGGGGATACTTGTAGTTTATGGGACAATTCAGCAGAGGAGGGCATGGAGGAGGGGGTGGACCTGACAAATCCCGCACCATTACCACTAGCTGTATGAAGACATGGCGACACAAGAAGCCGCAGCACTGAGCCCTGTCCTGAATCCTTCCGAGTTGCAAGCAGAGTTACCCAGTGTGCTGTGAACAAAATATATCGTCCCTGACCATGCTTGCTGGACCACGTGTCAGCAGTAACGTGGACCTTGCAGCTGACTGCCTTGCCCAACGATGACACAACATTGCCTTCCACTTGATGGTAGAGAGCTGGAATAGCGACTGGGAACGCTGACGCTGTATTCAAATAACTCAGCAGATCTTCCATGCCTGATGCTGGGGCTATGGCAGGAGTAGCTGTGGACAAGGATTCAGAATAAGCCACTCTGGCAGCTGCATTGGTCTGCGCACTATTCTCTGCTTGGGTGACGGAGGATGAGGAGAATGATGGTTTAGTAAGCCAGTCCACCACCTCCTCTGCATGCTGTGGCTGGATGGCACTGGCAACTTCACTAAACAGATGACAAATGATGCCCTGCCTGAGGACGAACCACGTCCACCTTTGCCTGTGGACACATACGCTGCTGGCCCCTTCACAGCGCCATGGGAATGTCTGCCTCTCCTTGGTCTCCCAGACATGATGGGGGGGTTTATTAACAAAATGTAATAAAGATGTGGAAATGTGTCAGGGTTGGGCTCAGCCCTTCCTTCTCTGAGCTGGGCACTCAGCTGTCGGCTAATTGCCAGCTCCTATCTCTCCACAGTGACTAACCTGTTGATAATATCCTGCTCGTCAGTCCTGCCTACTTAAGCCGTCCAGTCCAGATGATCTCTGCCTTCGCCAAATCTCTAGAGACACTCTCCTGTGTTCCTGCTAAAGACTTCCTTGGCTGACATTCTTTCTGGCTCCACTGATAGGCAGCACTGATGGGCACTGATGGGCACTCATGGGTGGCACTGGTGGGCACTGATGGGCACTGAAAGGCTGCACTGATGGGTACTTATGGGTGGCACTGATAGGCGGCACTGAAAGGTGGCACTGCTGAGCACTGATACGTGGCACTGATATGCGGCACTGATAGATGGCATTTATAGGCATCACTGATGGCACTGGCAAGGCAGGCATTGGGGATGGGCACTGATTGGCAACTGCCTGGGCACTGATTGGCATTTCCCTGGTGGTCTAGGGTGGCATACCTGGTGGTCCAGTGTGGTGCCAATCCCTGGTGGTCCTGGCGGCATCCTAGTGGTCCTGGGTGGGCATCCGAGGGGGGCTGCACTGATAAACAATCAGCACAGACCCCCCTGTCAGAAGAGCAGCCGATCGGCTCTCCTCTACTCGCGTCTGTGAAACGTGAGTGAGGAAAAGCCGATCAACAGCTCTTCCTGTTTACATCATGATCAGCCATGATTGGACACAGCTAATCACGTGGCCTCCGTCAGAAGCTCTTTTCTGAGATTGGTGTAGCAGTGTGTCAGACTGACACACCGCACCACCGATCGCCTAATGCATGCCCCCGCGGTCGCGCGAGAGTGGTCGTTCTGGAGGGCCGTCATATGAGGTCCACCCAGAACGAGAGCTGCGCTGCCCAGCCGTCATTTGGCTGCAAGTGGTTAAACAAGTGAGATTTAGCTGTACTTTTGTCTCAGTTTGATTCATGGTTTCTGACAAAATGTGTACGTGGATGCACTTTAATTAATGGAAAGTGGTGTTTGGTGCATTTTAACTTGAGTACTCACTACACAGACACACTACAATAAACTGCAGTAAAACTGCACTGACGCACTGTATTATACTGTTGTAAACATGCACTAATGCACTGAAATATACTGCATTAAACATGCAGTAATGCACTCAAATATACTGTGTTAAAGGTGCAGTAATGCACGGATATATACTACATTAAACGTGCAGTAAAGCACTAATATATACTGTGTTAAATGTGCAGTAACGCACTGATATATACTGTGTTAAAGGTGCAGTAATGCACTGATATATACTGCAGGAAACCTGCCCTGACAAATTAATTTGACACTAAAGTAAAAATGAATGGCTTTTTTTTTTTTAACATTCAATATTTTTTTTTTATTTAGTTATCAGAACATAAAATAACATATAGACATTAAGAAAAGTATAACAGGATTCACACTATTACATTTACATAGTATAGCGAATGCATTTTTGATAAATACATTAAGTCAGTATAATAATTGTGAATAATCCTTCAAATTCATATCTTTAATTCAGTTTACTATTTACTATTTACTAGACGACATCCTGTTCTCTCTTTTGTTTATTCAAGTTAGAATAGACCTGTTCACAGTTTGCTCCCCAAGGGGTGAATAGGTTTATTCCTGGAGGTTTACTAGGTAGGAACTGAATTAATGAATGGCTTTTTTCAGCGAGATAAAAATGGACAGACAGAGAAATAGGAGTCTGTTCCTCACCCTTGCTGTGAGTGACAGGTGATTTTACATATCTCATGCACAAGCCTGAGAGAGGCATTCTGTGTACTTCAGATGCCCTCCTCCTTTCTTCTCCAGCTTTCCCAGGATTGGCTGCTCCACACCTCAGCATGATTGAGCATAATGAAGTCATGTGGTGGCTTTTCTGGATTTTGACTGGATGTTAATGATCATAGCAGAAGTTCAGTGTAAGAAATACATAGATGAAAATGCATGTTGACAAGGGGAGTGTAGAGGTGGGCGGGAAGTCTACTGACATCACGACTCCACCCACCAAGCTCCAGACAACAGACCCACCCACAGAATCTGCAGTTTTTCGGGTCTCATAACAGACAGAGGGGAGACATTTCACAGGTAAGGATACATGCAGGAGGCATGTATATCCTTATAGATAATCACTATGACAGTAGTTTAGAAAGGATGAGAGTGGGTTTACATCCTCTTTAAACCTTATGAAACCAGGAAAGAGTCCTGGGCAGTGGCAGCTGGGGCTCAAAATTTTTGGTGGGGCACAAACAAACTGAAAAATACTGAAAGAAACCCATCAATTGCAGCCTCACTGTGCCCATCAAATGCAGCCACTGTGCCATCAATAGGAGCCACTGTGCCATCAATAGCAGCCACTGTGCCCATCAAATGCAAACACCGTGCCATCAATTGCAGAAACTGTGTCCATCAAATGGAGCCACTGTCCCCATCAATTGCAGCCACTGTGCCCATCAAATGCAGCCACTCTGCCTATCAATTGCAGCCACTGTGCCCCATCAAATGCAGCCACTGTGCCCATCAAATGCGGCCACTGTGCCATCAAATGCTGCCACTGTGCCCATCAAGTGCTGCCACTGTGCCCATCAAATGCTAACACTGTGCCATCAAATGCCACCACTGTGCCTATCAATTGCAGCCACTGTGCCAGCAAATGCTGCCACTGTACCCATCAAATGCTGCCACTGTGCTATCAATTGCAGAATCTGTGCCCATCAAATGCAGCCACTGTGCCATCAATAGGAGCCACTGTGCCAAGCATAGCAGCCACTGTGTCCATCAAATGCAGACACTGTGCCATCAGTTGCAGAAACTGTGCCCATCAAATGCAGCCACTGTGCCCATCAAATGCTGCCACTGTGCCCATCAAATGCTGCCACTGTGCCATCAAATGCCGCCACTGTGCCTATCAATTGCAGCCACTGTGCCATCAAATGTTGCCACTGTGCCCATCAAATGCTGCCACTGTGCCATCAAATGCCACCACTGTGCCTATCAATTGCAGCCACTGTGCCATCAAATGCAGCCACTGTGCCCATCAAATGCCGCCACTGTGTCCATCAAATGCAGACACTGTGCCATCAATTGCAGAAACTGTGCCCATCAAATGCAGCCACTGTGCCCATCAAATGCAGCCACTGTGCCCATCATTTGCAGCCACTGTGCCCATCAAATGCAGCCACTGTACCTATCAATTGCAGCCACTGTGCCCCATCAAATGCAGCCACTGTACCCATCAAATGCCGCCACTGTGCCATCAAATGCTGCCACTGTGCCTATCAAATGCTGCCACTGTGCCCATCAATACTGCCACTGTGCCAACAAATGCCACCACTGTGTCATCAAATGCAGCCACTGTACCATGAAATGCCACCACTGTGCCCATCAGTTGCAGCCACTGTGCCCCATCAAATGCTGCCACTGTGCCCATCAAATGCTGCCACTGAGCCCATTAAATGCTACCACTGTGCCCCATCAAATGCAGCCACTCTGCCTATCAATTGCAGCCATTGTGCCCTATCAAATGCAGCCACTGTGCTCATCAAATGCCGCCACTGTGCCATCAAATGCTGCCACTGTGCCCATCAAGTGCTGCCACTGTGCCCATCAAATGCTGACACTGTGCCATCAAATGCCACCACTGTGCCTATCAATGGCAGCCACTGTGCCAGCAAATGCTGCCACTGTACCCATCAAATGCTGACACTGTGCCATCAATTGCAGAAACTGTGCCCATCAAATGCAGCCACTGTGCCATCAATAGGAGCCACTGTGCCATCAATAGCAGCCACTGTGTCCATCAAATGCAGACACTGTGCCATCAATTGCAGAAACTGTGGGTATCAAATGCAGCCACTGTGCCCATCAAATGCTGCCACTGTGCCCATCAAAATGCAGACACTGTGCCATCAATTGCAGAAACTGTGCCCATCATTTGCAGCCACTGTGCCCATCAAATGCAGCCAATGTACCTATCAATTGCAGCCACTGTGCCCCATCAAATGCAGCCACTGTACCCATCAAATGCTGCCACTGTGCCATCAAATGCTGCCACTGTGCCCATCAAATGCTGCCACTGTGCCCATCAAATACTGCCACTGTGCCAACAAATGCCACCACTGTGTCATCAAATGCAGCCACTGTACCATGAAATGCCACCACTGTGCCCATCAGTTGCAGCCACTGTGCCCATCAAATGCTGCCACTGAGCCCATTAAATGCTGCCACTGAGCCCCATCAAATGTTACCACTGTGCCCCATCAAATGCTGCCACTGTGTCCATCAAAAGTTGCCACTGTGACCCCCCCCGCCCATTCGCCGTCTGACTGGCACTTACCCTATCTCTGTGGCGGGTCAGGCAGCAGGTGACAGCGGCGAGCTGTGGGACCATGCAGTGGGTCAGACAGTGGCGAGCTGTGTCCTCCATGCATCTCCTCCCCTCCTCCTGATAGGCGTCCAATAGCAGCGCCTGTCCTTTCAGCCAATCAAGTTACGGGTAACAGACCCGCGCTTCCTGATTGGCGGAGAGACGGTTCAGTGTTAGAAAAGCGAATATTCATTTGCTTTTCTAACACACCTGGGTGGACTCTGAGTGCAATGCTTTGCGCTCCGAGTTCACCTTTTTTGAAGCCTATTGGAGCCTATGGTTCTAATCAGGTGCTTCAAAAATACACCCCCGCCGCTGCAATTCAGGGGCCCGGCGTCTGAAAAGGGGCCAGGTGCCTGAATAGGGGGTGGATAGATTCATGCTATGCTTGAATCTATCTACTGGTCATAGAGGGGGTGGCTGGAGAGAAGAGGCGGTGCCCGTGCGCCCTTAATGGACGGGCCGCCCCTGGTCCTGGGCCGGATGGCTTTCCAGTCCAATAATAAGAATATTTCCAACAAGTGAGAGCTCCATGTTTTGTTTGACGTGGTTGTCAAGTTATACGCAAAAATACTAGCTAATACATACCTCCCAAATTTTGAACTTCAGAATGAGGGACACCTGAAGGAGAAAGTGACCTGCGGTGCGCCACTCCAAAATGTGTTTTTTCCGAGCCTACCTCAACCAGGTTCCCGCCCGCCGTATAGTCAAATGATGACCGAAAGGGGCTGCGCTCGCCCATCGATAGTAAACTGAGTCTGTAGAACATCACCGATCAGTGTAAAGAGTCAATGACAGCAGATCTTTACCACATGATTGGCTGTGTTCAATCTCAGCTGATCACGTAAATACACTTGCCGGTTATCGGCATTCCATTCCTCACTCTGTCACAGCGTGAGGAGAGAGCCGGAAACCAACTAGTGTGAAAGGGGACATCTGCACTGATAATCAGTGCAGCCCCAACATTGCTCATCAGTGCCGCCTATGACTGCCAACCAGTGCGTATCAGTACTGCCTATCAGTGCCAACCAGTGTGTATCAGTGCTGCCTATTAGTGCCAACCAGTGCATATCAGTACTGCCTATCAGTGCAAACCAGTGCGTATAAGTACTGCCTATCAGTGCAAACCAATGCGTATCAGTACTGCCTATCAGTGCAAACCAGTGCGTATCAGTACTGCCTATCAGTGCCAATCAGTGTGTATCAGTACTGCCTATCAGTGCCAACCAGAGCGTATCAGTACTGCCTATCAGTGTGTAGCGGTGCCCCTGTGAGGTCACTGCGTGTAGTTGTTCCACGCATCACCCTGCTAGGCCAGGCATTCACTTCAGACACACACTGCCAGTCAATGAACAGTCCTTTAGCTTGTTTTGTTGTTTTTATTTAGGGGATTTAACTTGGATTGGGGAAAGGGGACATGGGATGCCCAGATAATTGATCTTGATGAATTGAACAATTGTTTTGAATCTATAATGACAGTCTCTAATGCTCTCCATACTCCTCCAGCACATCACTTGAGTAAACTCTGCTTTCTCTACTGCGCAATCATAGTCTCCTGATACAGCTAGCGCACGTTTAGGCCCTACTCTGACTAAGTCCTAACAGTTGAAAAGCATTCAATGGAAATATGAATAATACTTCTCGTGCTAGCTGCAAAGCTTGGTGGACTACTGGTCCCAGACAGTCCTGTGCAAATTCTGCCAACCCTCCTGGCTGCAGCAACTCAACTCCTACATCGTTGACATCTCAGCCTCTCCTTCTGGCTTCACATCCACTCCAGGCATGTCTCTCCCAGATTTCTCCACTGTGCCTGTCACTCACCGACCTCAGAAGGGATCCCTCTTAGTAACTTGCCCGGCAATGTTCCCCGCTGTCCTCTTCCTGCTACTGTTCCAGATACCTCTCGATGACCGTGTATCTAGAGGTTCCTTCCCAGCTCCTGAGCTCCAGACCCCAGTTCACAACTCCTCCCACAGCAGGCCATGAGTATATATAGGAGGCCTGCCCCCTGCCAATCCTAGTTGGGGATTGGTCAGAGCTCCCAGATACACTCCATGCCACTCCCATCCTCTCTCCTGCCTCTTTTCCAGAACCCTCTAGAAACAGAGGAGGCGCCAGAGAGATGAAGTACATGTCAGTCACCTGCTGCTATACTCAAAACCACTCCCAGCCCCCAGATCAAAAACAAACAGGCCTAGCACACAGCTAGGCTTGCTTAAATTTACCTTCACTGGCTGTAACAAAAACACAATTACTCTAGCAACCTACCTAAGGTAGAGGGTGCTACAAGTGCGTATCAGTACTGTATATCAGTGCAAACCAGTGCGTATCAGTACTGCCTATCAGTGCCAACCAGTGCGTATCGGTACTGTCTATCAGTGCCAACCAGTGCATATTACTTCTGCCTATCAGTGCCAACCAGTGCGTATCAGTACTGCCTATCAGTGCCAACCAGTGCGTATCAGTATCAGTGCCAACCTGTGCGTATCAGTACTGCCTATCAGTGCTGCATATCAGTGCAGCCTCATCAGTCCCTCTTCATCAGTGCCGCCTATCAGTGCCCTTCAGTGCTGCCTATCAGTGCCTCTTCATCAGTTCAAGCCGAATGCTTATCACAGACCTCAGAACAATGCAGCATTAGTAGAGCCCTGTCCCTCCTTCTCCTATTTATGTACAGGAAAGTATCACAACCAGGGGGAGGAGGCGGCAGGTTCAGCCACTCTTCACTGTGTGAGATGCAGCTGGCCGTTAAAGATGCCGTCTGACAAATAGAGATGTGCTGCCATGAGGGACCAGAGACACACAGTACAAGCAAGGGCAGATCTTACTGGTGCCCACGGCTTCTGCACTCCTGCTGGGCAAGTCCCTTGATCCAAGGGCCTACCCAGCCCCCTACACTGACCTACCTGTCCACTACACTGACCTACCTGTCCACTACACTGACCCTTACACTGACCTACCTGTCCACTACATTGACCCCTACACTGACCTACCTGTCCACTACACTGACCCCTACAATGACCTACCTGTCCACTACACTGACCTACCTGCCCACTACACTGACCCCTACACTGACCTACCTGTTCACTACACTGACCCCTACAATGACCTACCTGTCCACTACACTGACCCCTACAACGATCTACCTGTTCACTACACTGACCTACCGGCCGACTACACTGACCGCTACAGTGACTTACCTGTCCACTACACTGACCCCTACGCTGACCTATCTATCCACTACACTGACCCCTATGCTGACCTACCTGTTCACTACACTGACCCCTACAATGACCAACCTGTCCACTACACTGATCTACCTGCCCACTAAACTGACCCCTACACTGACCTACCTGTTCACTACACTGACACCTACAATCACCTACGTATCCACTACACTGATCCCTACAATCACCTACCTGTCCACTACGCTGACCCCTACACTGACCTACCTGCCCACTACACTGACCCCCTACAATGACATACCTGTCCACTACACTGACCCCTACAATGACCTACCTGTCCAATACACTGACCCCTACGCTGACCTACCTATCCACTACACTGACCCCTATGCTGACCTACCTGTCCACTACACTGACCCCTACGCTGACCTACCTGCTCACTACACTAACCCCTATGCTGACCTACCTGTCCACTACACTGACCCCCTACGCTGACCTACCTGTCCACTACACTGACCCCTATGCTGACCTACCTGTCCACTACACTGACCGCTACACTGACCCCTAAAGTGGCCTACCTGCCCACTACACTGACCTACCTGACCCCTCTGACCACTACACTCCTTCCTGCACTACTCACACTACTGACTACTCCCACACACATACACAAGGTGGATTTTGCTCACCACTCCAGGCCAGGCCTCCATGAAGATCCTCCATCAGATGAGTGCTCTCCCCCCAGCCGCTCATGTATCCCCTGCAGGCTGGGAGCTCCGCCAGCAGCCGATGTATGCTCGTCTGCACCGAGCGCCGCCTCTCCCACTCACACATACAATGGCCACCCGTGGCCCCGCCCGCACCAGAGGAATCATGGGGGACAGGGCAGGCCGGTCCACTGGAGTCCCTGGGCGGGGGTTGGTGCTGCGGAGTCTGTCTCATTGGAGGTGTACAGTGTAGGGACTGGAGGAAGTCACTCTTGGGACAGCAATGGCAGTCACCATCATGGCAGCACAGGAATGAGGTTGCACACAGGGGAGAGAGCACTGGCTGCCCCCCAACGCTACACCACTGGGCTGGCCCGGCCAGATGACATCATCGACAGTTGATGCAAAAACACGAACGGGCTGCATCTTCATTCTGGGACTTTCCCGGGCAATCCGGGACGGTTGGGAGGTAGGTATGGCCGGTTTGGAGGTAGGTATGGACAGTTGGGAGGTATGGCTAATAGACTTCTACCTCTTCTGCTTAACTTTATCTCCTTAGACCAAGTGGGGTTTATCCCAGGATGAAAGGTCAGGAGCAACATCATAAAAGCCTTTATCCACTATTGGATGGTACGTGTATCTATGGATGCTGAGATGGAATTCAACAGAGTGTTCCAGAATAATATGTCTGTACTGACTTCCCCATGGCAGAGTAAAAGTCAACTGCCACCTGTTGGATGCTTTCCAGATACAAAACGGAACAAGATAAGCTGTCCCCAGTCCCCCCTGATCTTTGTTCTAACCTTGGAGCCATTTCTCAGAAGTTTTCGAGAGGCATCTCAACAGCAGGTACGGAATTTAAAATAGCTGCTTTTGCAGATGACATTCTATTATTCTTGACAGAACAGCATATAACCCTCCCAAATCTCTTCAAAGAAACTGAGCATTTTCAACTTCTCTCCAATATTAAAATTAACTATTCAAAATCACATTCCTTGAATAACTCGGTTCCGTTGGTCGAGTTAGAACGTTGCAGTAAGAGCTTTTCTTCCACTTGAAAACAGGGTGCTATCACATACGTGAGGATCCAGCTTTCATGTTCCCTGTCGGAATTATACAACCAAAATTATCACCCCCTCCTTTTTCTTGTTGCATTTAGGGATGGAGGTGTTAGAGTGGTTTCTCCAGACCATTATCCCCTTTTCTCGATATTCGGGTGGAAGACACCCATTAAGCCCAAAAACTTGGTCTGCTCCTGCCACGGGTTCATTTCCACCATTACATCCGGTCAATATCGGGGCTTACTCCTGGGCCAGCTTGGTTCCCTCTCGCTGGTTCTTGTCTGATGGTGGCATTGCACTTCTGGTATGGGGGGCTGCGACGTGCACAAGGGAGGTTTACTTGACCTCCTGCTGTCCTCATCTGTCCTCACGGGCGGGTGGGGCCACCTACACGTCGGCGTCATGTTTTCCACGCCCACTATGTGATGATCTCACATCCTTGGAGCTGTGTGGAACATCCCGGATGGGCGATTGATGGCTGACACGCTCACCCGGTCTCCCGGGTTGGCGGTTCCTATGTCTGCCTATCGCCATCCGTACATGACGCTGGGGGCGGAGCTTCTGTGGCCGCTGTGGGTATATCTTGACGCTCGGCGCAGCTGCAGCTTGCATTTGTGTTCTGTTGGTCTGCGGTTATGATCAGAGGTCTGTGCAGTGCATTTACATGCCTGGGACTCATCACTCTCACTCAGGTAATATCCTTCATTCAGTGGTCCCTCTCACTCAATACTTGTTGTGTATGTGTTACTATCTCACTACACACTATATTACTCACCTAGTATTGTTTGTTTACACATTTACCCACATACATTTTGGGTTTAATTTCCATCATATATCAATAAGTGCTTGCACTTCTCCACAGCCCTGCCCTTAATTATCTGTCATGACGATCTTTACATCACCTACCATATTCCATACTAGATACCTATTTTATCTCATATATATACATTTTTTATTTTCAACACAACCCTCCCTGGTCATTTCTCAGGGTTAGAGAATATTTTTTGATGCTTAGTCTGGTTTCAGTATGTCTGCTGAGACTTATGCATCTTTTTATATATATATTTTTTCTAGACATGGCTATGGATACACTCTGACCACCAACCACATGCCTCCTGCAGTCCGTGCTATGCGTCCTGAGTTCTCCTGCTGCAGCTTCTGGTTGCCACGTCCCCTCAGCCCCCGCACCGGCATTGTTTAATGCCGCCATTTGTGACACCCAGCATTTTGGTGACCTGCTCCAGCCCAGTGGTAAGTATGAGGTCGTTGTTTCATTGACCTCCCTTGTCAACTCACCCTTACCCCGATTTATTTAGTCACTTATATATTTTCATTATTTCCAACATTTTTGTTATAGACACATGAATCATGAGCGAGAAAAGACTCGCGAAACGCGTAGGGTACCATCGATGCTACGTGTACGCCCATATTGTTGGGTACCTGAAGCTGGTCACACACTGCTTCATTTTATGCATGTGTATTATGTATTATGTACTTTACCAATTTATATCATGTATGTGCACTTATGTACAGTGTTTTTTATGGATGTATATATCAAGTGCTATGAATTGTAGTTGTTTTTTACGTATGCTTGGAACTAGGCCACTATGCCGGGTAACGCACATTTATTGCTGTTCCCATGTGTTCTACACAGCATTCTGTGATCAATAAAACATTTTATTGCACCTATTGTGGAAGTGTCCCAATCTCTCCCACCTCATTTAAAGCGGAGTTCCACACAAAAATGGAACTTCCGCTTTTCGGAACCCTCCCCCCCTCCGGTGTCACATTTGGCACCTTGCAGGGGGGAGTAGGGTGCAGATACCTGTCTAAGACAGGTATTTGCACCCACTTCCGGCATAGACTCCCATGGGAGTCTATGCCTCTTCCTGTCCCCACCGCGCTGTCTGCTGGGAACACACAGCTCCCAGCAGAGAGCGGGGACCACTAGGGACGCGCAGCGCGACTCGCGCATACGCAGTAGGGAACCGGGAAGTGAAGCCGCAACGCTTCACTTCCTGATTCCCTCACCTAGGATGGCGGCGGCAGCTACCGAGAACCGAGCGGGTTCTCGGCGTCCCCTGCCGACATCGCTGGACCCTGGGACAGGTAAGTGGCCATGTATTAAAAGTCAGCAGCTGCAGTATTTGTAGCTGCTGGCTTTTAATATTTTTTTTTTTTTTTTTTGCGGTGTGGGTGAACCCCCGTTTTAAAGTCCCAGGGCTGCTTTCCTTTTTCTTGTTGCATTTAGGGATGGAGGTGTTAGAGTGGTTTCTCCAGACCATTATCCCTTTTTCTCTGCTTTGGGGGGGGGGTCTCTCTTGGAGTGAGCCCCACACCTAGTACTCATTGGTTGATTTTGACTGAAAAACAAAATCCCCCAGGCCTTTTGGCTAGGTGGACCTAAGTGTGCCCTACTAATGTCAGGAGCCTTTCGGGGTCATGGAACAGTCCTTCCACTTTGGTAAGGGACTAATGGACACACCTTAAGTGCACTTTTTTGTGTTAAAATTCACTTTTTTTCACTTGTGGTATTTAGTTTATGTGCATCTACTGCTGGGTAAAAAAAAAAAAAAAAAAAAAAAGTACAGTGCCTCTTACAGTCATTTTCAGCTTGCATGGGGATCGACCAGGTATGGCACATGCATATTTACAATGGTCCAAGCTGGACTAAGAAAAGTCAAAAATATCTTCCACACATAAGTGTATTGCAACCCCTATAGAGCCGCAACTAGAAAGGGTTTCCCACACCCTGCACAGACAGGCACATCGTATCTTCACAATCACACTGCAGTCAGCGCTTTGTTTTTTTTTGTTTTTGTTTTAATGAGGTGAATAAACTTGGATGTGGATAGTGGTATTATGGGATGCCCACTTGACTTGCAAAACTTCTTCAGGGACACTCAACTATAGTGTCCAGCTATTCTCCTGTGGCTACTAATCCCAGCACCACCTCTTCAGACACTGCCAGCCCACCTGGCTGTAGCTGCCCCTTTCACTAGCCCTCCTGGCTAATCTTCCCACAGTCATCCCACCAGACTGTCACACTTACCTGCCACCCGGCTGTCTTCTCCGTGGAGATCTCCTGGACTTGTTCACTGACTCCTGCTGTCCTCCCACCTGCTCCCATGCATCAAGGAAGAATTCCCCCATGTGTTGTAAAGGGTCTCTCCAGCACCCGAGCTCCAGACCCAAGGTAAACCCCTCCAGGCTAGGGGGCTACCCTCAAGGATCTCCAACAGCCTCTTTAGCACTCCATCTCCAGCTTCCACCTGAACTCTCCTGCCCCTGCTGGGTTGATTCTGAGTATTTATAAGGTGGCCTGCCCCCTGCCAACCCATCTGTTTGGAATTGGTCAGGGCCCTCATGAATACTCCAACCAGCTCCTCCTAACCTCCCATTCTTCTGGAAGTATTAAGTAATAGGTACTGTGATTGACACTCAGAGCGCTAAAAGTGTGTCCAATGCCACATTTTGAAGCAACCGTAAACAAGCCCTAAAAGGCACACCCAACTGGTAAAATCTCACATAGTTCTATTACATGTTAGGCCCTATTCACATGGCCATTATAAAAGAAAATAAACGCATTTGCAAGTGTTTTTTATTTACAGAACTGAATGTTGCTGCATTGTTTTCAATAGAGCAATTCACACAGGTAAGTAAACATGCACTGCGCTCAGATCTGTGACACAAAATCCATAAATCTGCATCTGAGGTATAAGTATTTACTTATACCACTGATACAATAAACAGGACAATGTGATTGTCATATATGTGCATTTGTCACTGTTTTTGCAATGTATTTATAAAGTGTTTGGTCTATTGATTAATTACTCATAATTGATGCATGTGGTGATTTTTTTTTTTTTTTTGCTTTGGATTAATTTTGTATTGGTATAATTTATTTTACCCCAATGTTTAATAGGATTTATATTTGCAGCGCTGTACTTTATAAAATATCTCTTGAAAATTGGATATCACAAATTTTAGTGCTGGCAGCTTAGCGGTATTTACCTAAACGCAGTGATTTTTTTTTATTGAGTGTTTTTATTTTGACAATGTAAAAGTAGCCTAGGTGTCATTTCAAACGCTTTTTCAAACGTGCAGCTTTATTAACAGAAGTTTGGGAATCCCAAAAAAATCATTCTCGCCTAGATGGCTGCAGCTGTCCTCCACCGTCTCTATTACCGAAAACTGAGTGAGCAAACACTGCTGATCGCTCAGCTCTCGTCCTCAGCCTGCAGAGAGCTGGTGACTGTCTGTCACCAGCTCTCTGCCCCGCAAGTGTTCACTGGAGCGCTGAGCTGTGGTGGGGGTGGGAGTGGCTGGCTCAGCGCATCGCTGAGAGGCTGAGCCAGCTGTCGGTCCAAGCTTCTGGATGGATTTTGACCATAGGATCTTATCAGAGCCTGGACCTGCTCTGTGACGTCAGCTGACAATGGGCTTTAGCCCCGTGTCCACTGAAAATGAGTCATTGGAGTGCAGAGCGAACTGTGCTCCTGTGACCCACGGGAGTATAGCCAAAAAAGCTTTGGTCATTCTTCTCCTTTAAATACTTTCCGTCCACCCCATAGTAGTTTTACTGCTATAGGGCAGCTCGCCTGTGCAGAATCACGTACAGTGCCTTAAAAAAGTATTCATACCCCTTGAGATTTTCCACATTTTGTCATGTTACAACCAAAAATTTAAAGGGGTTGTAAAGCTTATTTTTTTTTGGCAATATCTGATCTATATGCTATATAGATCATGAATCTAGCTGTTATTTCTGCCGAAATGTTTTATTTACCTGTTACATAAATAGGCTTTATCAGCACTTCCTCCTTTCCTCTCTGTATGTTCTCCTCAACTTCCGGGTTTTCGAGCGTGCTCTGCAGCAACGTCACGGCTTCAAAAGAACTACAATTCCCTTAATGCTTAGCGGCATCGCGCATGCACAGTGCCGCTTTTTCGCTGTGTGACGACGAACCTGAGCCACACTTCCACTTCAGCAAAAAAAGGGGGCAGAGTAGGGGGAATAAAGGTGTGGCTGTGCTGAGATGGTCATTCAGTTTACAATAGCAAGGCACAGAAGGTGGAGCTACAGCGTCTTAAACACGCCTGCAGCTCCCCTGCCCCCTGTGCCCGTGAACGCACACAGCGTCTCCCTGCAGGGATGTAGTCCCAAGGGAGGGGGCGAGCACGCTGACTAACCACCAGCCAGAACGGCTCGGATGATGGGGCAAGCTTCTAGAGGAGGAACAGGAAGTTGAAAATTCACACACATAAAAAAAGCATTTACAAAGGAAAACAAAGGAAAAGGTAAGTGAACCAACAGTACACTACCTTAACCACTTGACAACTGGGCACTTAAACCCCCTTCCTAACCAGACCAATTTTCAGCTTTTGGTGCTCTCACATTTTGAATGACAATTACTCAGTCATGCAACACTGTATCTTTATGAAATTTTTGTCCTTTTTTTCACACAAATAGAGCTTTCTTTTGGTGGTATTTAATCACCGCTGGGTTCTTTATTTTTTGCGCCGTAAAAGAAAAAAGACTGAAAAATCTGTAAAAAAATACATTTTTCTTCATTTCTGTTATAATATTTTGCAAATTAGTAATTTTTCTTCATATATTTTAGCCAAAATTTATACCGCTACATATCTTTGGTAAAAATAACCCAAATCGGTGGATATTATTTGGTCTTTTTGAAAGTTATAGAGTCCAAAAGCTATGGTGCGAATATCTGAAAATTGATCACACCTGAAGTACTGACGGCCTATCTAATTTCTTGAGACCCTAACATGCCAGAAAAGTACAAATACCCCCCAAATGACCCCTTTTTGGAAAGAAGACATTCCAAGGTATTTAGAAAGATGCATGGTGAGTTTTTTGAAGTTGTCATTTTTTCCCACAATTCTTTGCAAAATCAAGGTTTTTTTTTTTACTTTTTTTTTTTTCCACAAAATTGTCATATTATCAGGGTATTTCTCACAGACCGCATATGCATACCACAAATTACACCCCAAAACACATTCTGCTATTACTCCCGAGTACGGCGATACCACATGTGTGAGACTTTTACACAGCGTGGCCACATACAGAGGCCCAACATGCAGGGGAGCACCTTCAGGTGTTCTGGAGCACCCAGGCCAATTCTGACATTTCTCTCCTACATGTAAAAATCATCATTTATTAGCTAGAAAATTACTTAGAACCCCAAAACATTATATATGTTTTTTTTAGCAAAGACCCTAGAGAATACAATGGCGGTCATTGCAACTTTTTATCTCGCACGGTATTTGCGCAGCAATTTTTTTAACGCGTTTTTTTTGGAAAAAAAACAGTTTTGTGCTTTACAAAAACCAAAACAGTAAAGTTAGCCCAATGTTTTTGCATAATGTGAAAGATGAAGTTATGCCGAGTAAATAGATACCCAACATATCACCCTTTAAAATTGCATGCGCTTGTGGAATGGCGCCAAACTTTGCTACTCAAAAATCCCCATAGGCGACGCTTTAAAATTTTTTACTGGTTACATGTTTTGAGTTACAGAGGAGGTCTAGGGCCAAAATTATTGCTCTCGCTCTACCGATCGCAGCGATACCTCACATGTGTGGTTTGAACACCGTTTTCATATGTGGGCGGGACTTACGTATGCGTTCGCTTCTGCATGCGAGCACACAGGGACAGGGGCGCTTTAAAATTTTTATTATTTTTTTTATTGTTCATTTTACTTTATTTATTTTAGTTTGATGCTTTTTTCCAAAAAAAAAAAATTTTGACCACTTTTATTCCTATTGCAAGGAATGTAAACATCCTTGTAATAGGAATATGGCATGACAGGTCCTCTTTACAGTGAGATATGGGGTCAATAAGACCCCACATCTCACCTCTAGGCTGGCAAGCCTGAAATTAAAAAAAACAAAAAAAAAAAAAAACGATCCTGGCTTCGATCGTAGCTGTGAGTCGGTAGAAGCGCGGGAGGGGGGGACATCCCCTCTCGCCTCCCGTAAGAACGATCAAGCAGTGGAACAGCCGCTATGATTGTTCTTATGGTGTAGGGAATCGCCGGCTGAAAAAGCTGATATCTGAATGATGCCTGTAGCTGCAGGCATCATTCAGATATCCCCGCACAAAGTCAAGGACGTTGTATGACGGCCGGCGGGCGGGAAGTGGTTAAAACACATTTTTTTTTTTAACACAAAGTTGTCCATTTATACAATATTTCTACCACATTACATGTACATACCAAAAATGACACCCCAAAATAGATTCTCCTACTCCTCCTGAGTACGGCGATACCACATGTGTGAGACTTCCACAGCTTGGCCACATACAGGGGCCGAGTACAGCCGAGCATGGCTCAGCATGGCAGGGTATGGCTGGGTATGGCAGGGTATTGCAGAGTATGGCGGGGTATTGCGGAGTATGGCGGGGTATTGCGGAGTATGGCGGGGTATGGCGGAGTATGGCGGGGTATGGCAGGGTATTGCGGAGTATGGCGGGGTATGGCGGGGTATGGCAGAGTATGGCGGGGTATTGCGGGGTATGGCGGGGTATGGCGGAGTATGGCGGAGTATGGCGGGGTATGGCGGAGTATGGCGGGGTATGGTGGGGTATGGCGGAGTATGGCGGGGTATGGCGGGGTATGGCGGAGTATGGCGGAGTATGGCGGGGTATGGCGGGGTATGGCGGGGTATGGCGGAGTATGGCGGGGTATGGCAGGGTAATGCAGGGCTTTGCAGAGTGTTGTGGGGGTATTGCAGAGTAATGTGGGGCTTTGCAGAGTATTATGGGGGTATTGCAGAGTAATGTGGGGCTTTGCAGAGTATTATGGGGGTATTGCAGAGTAATGTGGGGCTTTTCAGAGTATTATGGGGGCTTTGCAGAGTATTGCACAGCAGAAGGGATGGCTGAGCATGGATGGATGGATGGCTGGATGTCTCTGTGCAGCGCTGTGGGCACTACACATCCAGCCCACAGCGCTGCAGCCATCCATTCATCCCCCTCTCCTCCACAGTGTACTGAGGACCCGGCGGTCACGAATGTGCTCGGGTGCGCGCCCCAGGGGGCGCGCGAGAGGGGAATTCCGGGAGGACGTCATAGTACGTCCTCCCAGAGTTAAGCAACCGCCCTGCAGCCGTCATTCGGCTATGGGCCGGTTGTTAAGTGGTTAAAGGAACATATTTAGAAAATAAAAAACAAACCTTTAGTATCACTTTAAATGTATTTTATTGAGATTTTATGTGATAGACTAAAACAAAGTGGCACATAATTCTGAAGTGGAAGGAAAATGATAAATGGTTCTCAACGTTTTTTACAAATAAATATCTTAAAAGTGTGGTGTGCATTTTTATTCAGCCCCTCTAAGTCAACCTTTTGTAGAACCACCTTTTGCTGCAATTGCAACTGCAAGTCTTTTTGGGTATATGTCTACCAGCTTTGCACATCTAGAGAGTGACATTTTTGCACATTCTTCTTTGCAAAATAGCTCAAGCTCTGTCAGATTGGATGGAGAGCGTCTGTGAACAGCAATTTTCAAGTGTTGCCACAGATTCTCAATTGGATTTAGATCCGGACTGGGCCATTCTAACACAAGACTATACTTTGATCAAAACCATTTCATTGTAGCTCTGGCTGTATAATTAGGGTTGTTTTCCGGATCAAAGATGAACCTTTGCCCCAGTCTCAAGTCTTTTGCAGACTTTAATGCAGCGTACACACACGGGCGGACTTTTCGACCGAACTGGTCCGACGGTCTATCCGACGGACTTTCGGTGGACTTTCTCAATGAACGGACTTGCCTACACACGATCAAACCAAAGTCCGATGGATTCGTACTTGATGACGTACGACCAGACTAAAATAAGGAAGTTCATAGCCAGTAGCCAATAGCTGCCCTAGCGTCGGTTTTTGTCCGTCGGACTAGCATACAGACGAGCGGACTTTTCAACTGGACTCGAGTCCGTTGGAAAGATTTAAAACATGTTTCAAATCTAAAGTCCGTCAGATTTTTGAACGAAAAAGTCCGCTGCAGGTCCGATGGAGCCCACACACGGTCGGATTGTCCACCTGATTCGGCTCGTCGGACCATTCCGGTTGAAAAGTCCGCCCCTGTGTGTAGACGGCATAACAGGTTTTCTTCCAAGATTACCCTGTATTTGGCTCCATGCATCTTCCCATCAACTGTGACCAGCTTCCCTGTCCCTGCCAAAGAAAAGCATCCCCACAACATGTTTCACGGTGGGGATGGTGTGTTCAGGGTGATGTGCAATGCTAGTTTTTCACCACACATAGCGTTTTGCTTTTGGGCCAATTCAATTTTGGACTCATCTTAGCAGAGCACCTTCTTCCACATGTTTGCTGTGTCCCCCACATGGCTTCTTGCAAATTGCAAACGGAACTTCTTATGGCTTTCTTTCAACAATGGCTTTCTTTTTGTCAGTCTTTCATAAAGGCCAGATTTGTGGAGTGCTCGACTAATGCCCCGTACACACGGTCGGATTTTCCGATGGAAAATGTCCGATCGGAGCCTGTTGTCGGAAATTCCGACCGTGTGTGGGCTCCATCGGACATTTTCCATCGGATTTTCCGACACACAAAGTTGGAGAGGAGATAAAATTTTCCGACAACAAAATCCGATCGCGTCAATTCCGACCGTGTGTGGCCTGTTCCGACGCACAAAGTGCCACGCATGCTCAGAAGAAATTCCAAGACGGAACAGCTCGTTCTGGTAAACTTAGCGTTCGCAATGGATACAGCACTTTCGTCACGCTGCAATGTTAAAAATGGTTTAATACAGCGCACTCTCTTCTTCTTTATAATGTGACAAGAATTAAGTAGTTTTGCTGCTCATATTCACACACACTTCTCACAAAGTTTTATTTTTGTTTTTTTATTGGGATTCCCTGAATATATTGTTATTAGTTGTCACATCTGACAGAATTTTTTTTTTTTATTTAATTTTTTTGGGGATTTTAAGCCTTTTATTTTTTTTAATGTTTGAATTTTTTCAAAGGCTGATTTTTGTTCAATGTTATTTTTATTTTTACTCCAGAATATTTTTGTGTGTGTTTTGTGTGTCAAGTTACCCCAACACCATTGATATCTTTTATTATTTAATCTCAAGGAGATTGTTTGTTGTTGGTGTCCCTTGTTCATTTCACATTGTATTTTTGAAATGTACCTGAATCCTCACAAACCAACTGTCCTTTTTGAAGTAAAACACATAGGAGAGTATAATTCAAAACAAAAATCCTTTATTAAGGGCTCAGAACCAAACAAAGAGGAAGGCAACACTGGATCAACAGGAGAAATTAGTGAAGCCTGGGACCCCCAGGGCAGACATCAAATCTTGAACATCAAAATTGGTGGCCTGAGGAGTCCATATGTAAGGGAGGGCAGTCTGGTCCAGAATTCGCAGAGATCCGGATAGCAGCAGATGACATGTGTGTCCCCAGGCTGTGGTACCACAAGAGGCTGCATTTTTTGGCCGACCAGACTGGATCCAGGGTCCTCACTTTCTGGTCTTCCTTTCGCGCTTCATTCCGGGCTGTGGCTGTGCAGTTGGAGATGTGGCAGGAGGAGGAGTAGGACCTGGAGGAGGACTGGGAGGACCTGGAGGAGAAGGAGGAGGAGGACCTGCAGGAGGAGGACTATCGCAAAGGTGTGTCTGAGCTGTCATTTGGCCCCTCATACCTTTGTTAAGAGCCTCCAATATGAGCGCCTCACACAAGACTTGTTGGCCCTCCTCCATCCTCTGCATTTTATAGGCAATGGTGGCAGCAATGTCCTCCTCCACGGTCCGCCGTGCTCCCAGGACCTCTGTAGCCCTCCAAAAGAGTCCTCCGGTAGCCTCCTCTAGGGCACTCCTCCTACTGCCACTTTCTCTTTTCAGGGGGGGTGGAGGGACCTGCAGATCAGCCAGCCGGCTCGGCCCAGCCACCTCCTGGCTGAGACTTCCCTGTATATGAAAAAGGGACATGGTTGTAATGTTTTGCTTCATCAATCACAATCCTAAATTAGTACTCCAAACTAACATCTAGGTAACATCATTGATTGGACAAGCAGAAATATTTAGAGGAATGCTATACCTGGCTCAATCTGGGCTCCTCTACATGTTGCCTGGAAGGCCCAGGTTGGACGTCAGAAGCCTCAGCCGGGGGGGAAGGAAGCGTGGAAGGAAGACTGGAGAGGGATGGCCTGGGTTCAGTCTGGCCTGCCAGAAAATGCAGCCTGTCGTAGTACCACATCCTGGGGACATAGATGTCATCTGCTGCTCCAGATCTCTGTGAATCCAGGACCTTCTTGCACTCCCTTAGATATGTACTCCTCAGGCCACCAATTAAGATCTTTAAATAGGTGATGTCTGCCGTGGGGATCACCTGCTTCACAATTTCACACAATTGCACCAGTGCTGCCTTCCTCTTTGCTTGGTTCTTGTAATGGGGGTGTTTAATCTCCCACAGACATGGCAGCTCTCTTAAGATATCTATGAATGCTGACATGAAGTCATTGTCTTTCACTAAGATATCCATGTTCACTGCAAGACACAACACAAGACAAAGCCTAATGTCAGACAAAACTCTCCTAATCTTGTTACAATATAGGCTTCAATGTAGAAGCAGTATAGGCACAAGTTTGTCTCTTACCTTCGTTCTTACGATCGGCGCGTCCAATGCTCCTTCCTCCGCTCACAGATCGTACGTAATACGCACGCGTGTTACGCTTTATACACACTGCGCATGCGTGTAACTCCGCCCGCCCCTGACGTTCTTTCTAGTCTATTCCCCGCCCCTTTTCGTTCAGCGCAGTGGGGGAAGAGCACATGGCGGAGTCACAGCAGGTGCATGCTAGTTGCAGGAACGAGGAGGAGGAGGAGGAAAGCCCGGATCCGGACACGTCCCGATCCAGAAGGAGACGTTTTAAGGCCACAAATATGTCCTTTGGGGAGATGTTGGAGATGGTCGACATCATGAAGAAGTCCGACTATGACGGAAAGTATGGGCCTTACCCCAACCTCAACATCAGAAAGGCAAAGATCATGGCGAAAGTGGTCAAAATCCTTCACAAGAATTTCGGGGTACGACGATCGAAAGATCAGCTCAGGAAGCGGTGGTCGGACCTGAAGTTAAGAGAGCCAGAGCAGTACCGAAAGATCCGGAGAGTGCTGCAAAAAAGTAAGTAGTTGTGCTGTGTTCCTATTCTTTCTGTCTTTATTGCGTTCGTGCTGCTCCATGTGCTTTTCTTAATTGTACAGTTTAAAAGGGCAACTTTAATGTTCATGGGCCCATTATTCGTTTGTATCAAACATTTTTCTTTCGGCCTCTAAAACACCATTGTTTAGGCCATATGCATTTTCCCACATTTTTTTGGGGCCTACTTGGATGCCAAATAGTTGTTTGTGTAGATGGGTTTGTTACTAGAATGAAATGCCAACTAGATTCTGTGTAAGGAGAGGACACTGAGCAGCTGTTTTCACATCTGGACACTGGAGCACTAGTGTGGGACACAAGAACACCATTTTTATTAGGGGGCCACACAGGTGCTCCAGTGTATACTATAGGGGGGTCTCCATCTGTGAAGCTTGTACTAAACAGGTAAAGTATTGCAGCTTGACAAAGGCCAATAAAAAAAATACATTTTGGAACTCGGCTAAAATAGACAATTGTACCCCACTTCCAAGCAATGTTTCCTATTTCTAGTTCTGCCATCAAATATCTGTGTGCTAATTATACCATTTTTGTTTTACATAGGGGAGAAAAGACTCGGAGGACACCCCTCATCCGAGGAGACCATAGACCCTCCACCTCTGGAAGAAGGGGAACTAACACCAACCCAAGAAGAGCAGGAGGAAGAAGAAGATGTGGTGGAGATTGGCACCACAACAGGTGAGTGTCTGTGACCACAGGCTCAGGTAAAAGAGATGGATGGTGGCAGATTTTTGAGACCTGTTTTTGTTTTCTTTCTCTCTTTTTAGGTGATCGTGATGTTGTGGATCCAGAACGTTTCACATCAGAAAGTGCCCAGATCCTGATCGGGGAGATCATGGGGTATAATGTTGAACTGCAAAACATACAGCAAAAAATCAATGATGTTATTAAAAAAAATAATAACATCATTGATGTTTTGGGGCGAATTTAAAACCCCACAAAATCACTTTTTGGATTGTGGTCCAATCTTTTAAATATTTTTGCAATGTTTTGAAAAGCCAAATACAATAAAATGTGATATAAAAGGATAAAAATCTTACCTTCATATACTCCTTCTGCAGGACCTGGATGATGGCAGAACAGGTCTCTGGGATAATGATCCCCAGAGCCTGGGGGGGAGATGCCTGTCGAGAACTTCAAGTCCTGCAGGCTTCTCCCTGTCGCCAAATACCGCAGGGTAGCGACCAACCTCTGCTCCGGAGTGATGGCTTGCCTCATGCAGGTATCCTGCCTGCTGCTATAGGGGGTCAGCGAAGCCAACAAACGGTGAAACACAAGGTCCGTCATCCTGAGAAAGTTCCTGAAATCATCAGGATTATTCTCACGGATCTCACGGAGCAAAGGCATATGAGAGAACTGGTCATGCTGAAGCAACCAATTCTTGGTCCATGAACCCCTTCCCACCCTGTTCATGGACTGGACTTGTGTCAAGGTCAGAACCCCAACACCAAGCCCCCGCACAGCACGAACTCTACGAGGAGTACGCATACGAAACATGGCTAGAAAACGGTCGGCTGCTCAGAACGAAGAAACAGAACGCACTGAAGAACAGCAAGGCCTGTGAAGAGCGACCTGAAAACCAGTAACGAACGAACAAGAATACAATGACTAAAATCACGCGGAACTTGCTTGCACGCACTGAAGAGCAGATACAAACCCACAAGCACAAACTGAACGGCAGAAAACGATCTGAAAGCCACGAGTCTGAAAAAGCGCGAATCGTCTCTCACCAAACTTTTACTAACACGAGATTAGCAAAAGGAGCCCAAAGGGTGCCGCGCTTGGTTCTGAACCGGCCTTTTCTAGTCTCGTCGTACGTGGTGTACGTGACCGCGTGGTTGGCGATCGGAAATTCCGACAACTTTGTGCGACCGTGTGTAGACAAAAAAAGTTTGAGCCAACATCCGTCGGAAAAAATCCTAGGATTTTGTTGTCGGAATGTCCGAACAAAGTCCGACCGTGTATAGGCCCTATAATAGTTATCCTGTGGACAGATTCTCCCACCTGAGCTGTGGATCTCTGCAGCTCCTCCAGAGCTACCATGGGCTTCTAGGCTGCTTCTCCTTGTCTCTCCTTGTCCAGCCTGTCAGTTTAGGTGGACGGCCATATCTTTGGTAGGTTTGCAGTTGTGCCATATTTTTTACATTTTCGGATGATGGATTGAACAATGCTCCGTGATATGTTCAAAGCTTGGGATATTTTTTATAACCTAACCCTGCTTTAAACTTCTCCACAACCTTATCCATGACCTGTCTGTTGTGTTCCTTGGTCTTCATGCTGTTTGTTCACTAAGGTTCTCTAACAAACCTCTGAGGGCTTCACAGAACAGCTGTATTTATACTGAGATTAATTTAAACACAGGTGGACTCTATTTACTAATTAGGTAACTTCTGAAAGCAATTGGTTCCACTAGATTTTAGTTAGGGGTATCAGAGTAAAGGGGGCTGAATACAAATGCACACCACACTTTTCACATATTTATTTGTAAAAAATGTTGAAAACCATTTATCATTTTCCTTCCACTTCACAATTATGTGCCACTTTGTGTTGGTCTATCACATAAAATACCTGAATTCTATGTTCCTGCAAAACAGGGACTAGAATCCATCTCTTCCCCTAGTAAAAGCAGCACATACAGTACACAAAAACACTGGCTAGGCACAAAGTTAACCCTTTGATCGCCCTAGATGTTTAACCCCTTCCCAGCCAGTGTCATTAGTACAGTGACAGTGCAGATTTGTAACAGTGATCATTGTATTAGTGCCACTGATTCCCGCAAAGTGTCAAAAGTGTCAGTTAGTGTCTGACTGGCCACTACAATATCACAGTCCTACTATAAGTCACTGATTGCCACCATTACTAGTATGTAAATAAAAAAATTCCATTAAAATATCCCATAGTTTGTAGATGCAAAAATGTTTGCGTAAACCAATCAATGTACGCGTATTGGGATTTTTTTAACTAAAACCGTAACAGAATACATATGGGCCTAAATTTATAAAGAAATGTGATTTTTAACGTTTTTTTTTAATTGGATATGTTTTATAGCAGAAAGTAAAGAATATTGTGTTTTTTTTTCAAAATTGGCAGTCTTTTTTTGCTTATAGGCCAAGAAATTAAAAAACGCATATGTGATCAAATACCACCAAACAAAAGCTCTATTTATGGGGAAAAAAATGACATCAATATTATTTGGGTACAGTAACGCATGACTGCGCAATTGTCAGTTAAAGTAACGCAGTGCACTATCACAAAAAATGGCCTGGTCATGAAGTTGGGGGAAATTTTCTGGTGGTCAAGTGGTTTTAAAGGACAGTAGTGATCCTGCCATGATGGTACTTGCTCAGACACTGTAGTACAGGTCTACATTCATAATTGATTTAGGGTCCCTTTCACACGGGCTTTCCGATCAGGTCCACCTGTCAGTTTTTCAGGTGGACCTGATCGGATGCTCCATGTACCTCTATGGAGCTGACATCGGCTGATATATCCGATCCGGTCCTGTCTGTGAAATCCAGTTGGATGGAAACCCTATTTTCGGATGAAAATGGACAGGTGGTCCGTATTCATCTGATCTCCATTGAGGACAGTGGGGATTTAACAGGTCCATCTCCGCATAGTGAGCAGATCGATCCCTGCTGAGCAAAGCTGAGTCCGTACACGGACAAGCCCGTGGGAAAGAGGCCTTACTGTCTATATTTATAATTGATTTACACTGAACTTGGTATTAGTTCTTATTAACTATGATAGTTTTAAGGTGATCACTTCTGTGTATGCATACAAACCTGTCAATAAATTAATAAATGTAACACAGAATTTAACCCTTTTTTACAGACACCTAAAGCTATTATAGGGTGACAACGTTCAGTCGCTTTCTTCCAAATATGCTCCTGTATTGTCCTGTATTGTCACCGTCTGACACAAGCTTCTGAAGGACTCCCCAAGTGGCTCTGTCAACATCTCAAAATGTTGGCATACCTCCCAATAAGGATGAGCTCCAGCGTGTTCGCACACTCCACGTGCAGAGCCCGCCAGGAAGTTGGCGCTGCGCTAATCACAGGCAGTGAGACATTTCCCGATCTCTGCAGCCGCACATCAGGTAAATGTCTCACTGCCTGTGTTTAGCGCAGCGCCGTGCGCCGACTTCCTGGTGGTCTCGGCACGTGGAGTGTGCGAACACGCCGGTGCTCATCCTTACCTCCCAACATTTTGAGATGGGAATGAGGCACACCTACTAGCAAAAGTATGTAGGCATAGGACACGCACCCTTAAATGAGAATTACCTTTAAAAAAAAAAAAAAAGATTAGTTACATCCACAAAGGCTTTTTGTTTATCACTATTATTCCTTTATAATGGCTTTTAAAATCTACAAATGCGATTTAGAATTTGGATGGAAGGTTTAGCACTGGGAAACACTTTTGGAAAGATACATAGTGCAATTTATTGTATAGATAGATTGTATAACTATAGATCAGACCACAATGAGGGACAAATGAGGAAGAAAGAGGGACAGAGGGACTTTGTTCCAAATCAGGGACAGTCCCTCAAAATCAGGGACAGTTGGGAGCTATGGCATTGCACATGCACAGTCCACCGTTGTCACCATCAGCAACCCCCACAATAAAAACTGCCTGCATGTAAACAGGAAGTGACTGCAAAAAGCAGAACTGAAATGCAACAAATAAAAATGGGCTTCTTTAACGGGAAAAAAAGGCAATTGTTCTTGACAGTGTGCTCAAACAATGTTTAATGATATAAAGTTTCAGCCATTTGCCTATAGGGCAAGTCAATAAAAGCAGACATGCGTGGAGCTGAGCAGCGTGGGACACACCATACTGACACCCTCGTTCCTGTATCTCGCGCGCTGATTGGCTGGGAGAACAAGCGTCTTCCTCGGCTCGTGCGCGCGCTCATCTGACCGGAAGTGGCGGGAGTGCGCCGGCTCGGTAGGTGTGAATAGCACATGCGCGTTCTGGTGAGGTCCGGACAATCCCGGGGAGTTGAGTAGTAGTGAGCAATCGGGGGAAGAGGAGGGAGTCAGCCGCTATTATGGAGTGGAATGTACCACTGTGAAAGGAGGCTTGAAGCTTTCTCTATAGGGAGCTGAGCCCCGCAGGTGTGTCAGTGGTGTGGGGAAATAAGGCAGAGTTTGTTTTTATTTCTCTTGTGATTCATGTTCGTGTAGCTGGTATTCTGTGAGTGGAATGAGGGCTGGGAGAGTTGTGCAATGTTTGTAGAGATGGGGGGTGTTTCCAGCTGCATGAGATGTCTTCTGATCATACATAGTTGACAAACTTTCTAATTACCAGATTACTGAATGCGGCAAAGCCACCCATGTGACATATGGCCAACGCGGAGGTGACTGTCCCCATGGGGGATGTTGTGGTGATTCCTAGCGATTGTACGGAGGGCGAGGACCCTGAAGACACCAAGACGCAGGTTATCCTGCAGCTGCAATCTATTCCCCATGGGTAAGTGTGTGTGCAATGGAAACATTTCATTGTCCGCAGCATTAGGCCTCTCTTGCACGCAGACGTAATCGTTTACTGATGTATAAACTCAGGATCTTGTTGACAGAAAAGATCAAGGCCTTGCTCATACACATGTAAAGGCGTATACATGCATACGATTCTTCTCCCTCTTCTAATTGTCACTGTTGCTATGTATGTGCGTATGCCTGTAAATGACTGCACGCTAACGTAGCGTTTTCTGTTTTCATTTTAGGCCCCTTGCACGCTGCATTTTATTATTTTTTTTGAATAACCCAAAACTGAATGAATCCAGGGAGTGACGGGTTGAAATGGCGCCTGTACCCTAAAACTAGTGTTGCCACCTCATCCCTTTAAAGCTAAACAAGTATTGTGGCTGATTAAAGTGGTAATTAAACTCTGTGCCTTACCTGCATTAAATTCCCCTCAGAACCTGTTTAAAGGGATGAGGTGGCAACCCTACCGAAAACTGAAGGGAGGTGCTTCCAATATTATACCATTCAAAATAAATACACGCGTAAAAATGCACCTACAGAGATATGATTTTATTGGACATAAAAAGATCAATATTGTATCAGTGAGGCACAGGGGCCTAGTGTTCTAGTGTTTCCACTGGCCAGGTGGAGACACTGCAGAGGTAACAGGCAGTATCTGCCCTTAGGCACATGCTGAATATGTTTAGTAGCAGTACTCTGAAATTTATTATATTTTACCTGTAGCTTGGCCACCTCTGCACCCATCTGATGGGTAAGGGATGTTACGGGGATCCGCTTTCTTGCCATCAACTATTTTTCTAGCATTGAGTACCTCATGCTTCAAGTGGTTGTAAAGCCTTAAAGAGGGAGTAAACCCCGCAAAAGATTTCTTATTTTAATAATATTGCAATGTTTTTTTTTAAATTGCCAAGCAAGAGATATATAAATTACTCCTAAACGAGCGTTAGAAGTACCTTTTTTTTTTTTTTTTTTTTTTTTTTTTTTTTTGCGTTTGATTTTGCAGTATTGTCCGCGCCATTCTTTCTTCTGTTTTCCAAAGCCGATGCGGAGGTCATTTCCACCCTTAGTATGTATCCCTGCCGAAATCTCGCGCATGCGCCGTAGCGTTGTAACCAGACCTCGATCTTGATTGTCGTTACTACGGCAACAGAGCATTCTCAATGAAAACATGAAATGACTATCATTTAGGGGTGCAACGGATCGTTGCCGATCCGTGATCCGTAAGGAGCACTTTTCGGCCTCAGCCATAGGAAAGGCCGTGGCTTCGGCCTAGCTCCGGAGCCGGCGGCCATCTTAGTACACCCGGAAGCGGCCGCTGTCTCGACAGGAAGTGACGTTTCGTCGCCGCCATCTTGCTACACCCCACACTCCTGCACAGTACAATAATGATAGAGTGAGAAGGGGACAAGTGGACATCTTGTTACACCCACCGGAGTTTTAGATTTAAAAGCCATTTTCAACACAAAACTGAGCTTATATGCACAAATACTGTATTTATGCATATAAGCTCGGTTTTGTGTTGAAAATAGCTTTTAAATCTAAAACTCCGGTGGGTGTAACAAGATTTGTGTGTTTGTTTTTTTTTTTTTTTTGCTGATCCGAAAATGATCCGATCCGTGACTCTGTTGCGAGAATTGATCCGTTGCACCCCTACTATCATTGCTGCATCGCAAGACTTCTGTGCCGTTCAGAGGGGAATCTTGCTCACTGTAATTTCCCGACATGCAGGAAATCCAGAAACTGCACAATTTACATGCCGTTAATGAAAGAGCATACTGCGCAATCGCACATGACCTCATCAAAGATAAACAGACGATTTACATTGAAACTATACAAGTAAGTGCACTTTCACAGGCAGCGATCAGCTGCCTGTGTTATCTATCTGTTAAGATTAAGTTGACTCGGAGGGTTTACAACCACTTTAAGGTTTTTCACCTTAATGCATTAAAATGAAAATCCTTCTGCCCCCCCCCCCCCTTTCTTACCTGAGCCCGATCTGATCCAGTGATGTACTTGAGCGCTACGGCTCCAGCTGCTGCCGCTCTCTTCATTGGACAGATAGCAGCAGGAGCCATTGACTGTGTCAATGAAATTAGCAGAGGGACTCGAGCAAGCCCGTGGGGTGCCCCCATGGAAAGAGGCTTTCCGAGGGGGCACCAGGTGGAGTGCCGGCTGAGGAGCCCAGAGAAAGAGGATCGGGACTGCTGTGTACAAAAGCATTGCACAGAGCAGGGAAGTATAGGCATGTATGTTAAAAAAAAAAAAAAAAAAAATTGTTTAAACGCTTACAGTACTTCATGTTTGAAAAAGAGCCTGTATAGTGTCTTTAAATGTATTTTTAATAAAGAGCTATATGGATTGAATATTCTGGTATACATATCCTTAATGGGGGCAGCTTTCATTATATAACTTCTCACCAGTATTTTCTGTGACCTTCATGAAGCAAATTTTCTTCAATATTGTCTTACTGTGCCTTGTGTTGCTGTATAGAATTGACCATCCCTGTAGAGGCAGGGCCAGAACCGTGAGCAAAATGGTAATGTCATCACCAAGTCTCATGAGTAACAGCCCGAGGCAGCAGTGCATTATATATAAATAGGTTTTTTTTTCTTTTTTTTTTTTTTACACTGCAGATATACAGTTATAAGACTATGGGCACAGGCATGCCCCTTGTTGCCCTAACATATATGAAAGTGCTCTGTTTTCTCAGGAGAAATTTAAGGTACACTTTTGAGGGTATTGCTTAGGCACACAATATTTCTGAATGTTCCCTATAACATAGCAAATCTTCACTTTTTAAAGGGGATATGGGGGATGACATCCTTTTGAAAAGGCAAGCTCCTTGCCTTCTGTGCATTATCAACTATTGACATGTACTATGTATGCAGGTCAGTAGGGGTCAGAGTAGAGCTGCACGATTCTGGCTAAAATGAGAATCACAATTTTTTTTTTTTTTTTTTTTTTTTTTTTTTTTTTGCTAAATATCATGATTCTGTGTAACATGCTCAACATTAATGACAAGGCCTTCTTTTTTTTTTTTTCCCTAGTAATGGAGGTGGGTCTGTGGCGGACAGATCGGACACTTTTGACACTTTTTTTTTTTTTTTTTTTGGGACCATTGACTTTTATCCAACGATCAGTGCTATAAAAATGCACTGATTACTGTAAATGTCACTGGTAGGGAAGGGGTTAACACTGGGGGCGATAAAGGGGTTGAATGTGTTCCCTCATGTGTTTCTAACTGGTGGAGGGATGGGACTGATTGGAGGAACAGCAGATCTCTCTCCTCTCCTGTCAGAATGGGGATCTGTGTGTTCACATACACACATCCCTGTTCTGGCTCTCGTGCCCGCGATCGCAGGTTGCCGGCGGTCACGTGCATTGGGTCCCCTGTCATGCAGGGGGCCCGCATGCCTATCGCCCTTTAAGGTGCCAATGTACACCTACGGCGATTTGCGGGATCGTGCCGACCTGCCGCAGTATAATGACGGCAGCTGGTCGGCAAGTGCTTAAAGTGTGTGTGGTTTTTTTTTTTTTTTTTTTTTTTAATTGCGTTTAAAAGACCGCTGCGCAAATAGTGTGACATAAAATATTGCAACAGCCGCCATTTTATTCTCTAGGGTCTTTGCTAAAAAAAATATATATGTTTGGGGGTTCCAAGTAATTTTCTAGCAAAAAAATACTGATTTTTAACTTGTAAGCAACAAGTGTCAGAAAAAGGTTAATCTTTAAGTGGTTAAACTGACCTCATTTACAGACCGAAGTTCATCCCTTTGATCTAAGAAGGAAATGTTTCTCTTTTTATCTCCAATGATGAGAAAAACTTGGCAGGCTGCCTGGATTTTTTATTTTTTATTTTTTGTCAGAAGTGAGCAGAGAACTTTCTGCACTTCTTGCATAAAATCGGGAAAATGCTGTTTTAAGATGAGGAGAATAGAATCACGATTTCCATTCTTTAATCATGCAGCTCTAGGTCAGAGTGTAGTCCTTGCCTCCTTTCCATACTTTTTTAAAGACCAGGATGGGACTTTTAAGGTGCCGAAGAATCACAGCTTATCACAAGGTAAAATGTAAATTTACATTTTATTTCACATGAACATGCAATTCATGCAACAATGCAGTCACTTCTGCTCTACATGTTTCGCCCAGAAGAGCTTCCTCAGGAGTCTTAAAGGGTAACTCCGCTTTTGTGGGGGAAAAAAAAGCAAAGAAAAATTAATAAAGTGCATAAAATTGCGACACTAATCATATTGTAATTAAATGTTATTAAAAAATTTATCTTTCCTTTTCAATCTCCAGCTGCTGTAATTTTATGCGAATGCATTGCAATATGGTTACCTGGAGTTGTTCTGTACACCAAGGTTTCTCAACTCCAGTTCTCAAGGCACCCCAACAGGTCATGTTTTCAGGCCTGCCATTATTTTGCACAGGTGGTTTGATCAGTTTCAGCCTTAGTAATTACCAGAGCCATTTCATCTGAGGGAAATCCTGAAAACATGACCTGTTGGGGCTCCTTGAGGACTGGAGTTGAGAAACACTGTTGTACCACAGTGTGTACTGACCAGTCCCCAGATACATCATTTCCTGCTTACACAAACTCAAAATTTCCCGCGCTTAGGACAATGTTTTAAAGGAGAACTGCAGCCCCCCCAAAATAAATGGAAAAAGCCACCGAGGTGGAATCCAAAAAATCAAGAAATCTCTGGTGGGGAATGTGGCGCTGTTCAAAAATATATATAATAGGATACTAATATCCTACAAAGTGGTGGTAGTATATAAAAAATCCTGAACAAATAACATATCAGGTGAACGTGTCACAGGTGTCAAACAACATATAATAAAACATAAGATTGAAAAATCAAGTGCAAATGCGGTGTAAATAATCCTAGAAAAAAAATATATATGTGCACTCAAAAAAGGACAGCAAAAATAATAGTACTGATCTGCAAAATCGCAAAGGAAAAAGCATAAAAGATACCAAAAAAAAAAATTATATATCCAAAATATGTGCAGATACGAACAATAGTATGATAAATAGTGTAGTGATGTAGCAGAAAAAAATCACCATCCAAAAGATATTAATGTCCGAGCAGATTTAAAGTTCTATATATATAAAAATAAAAAGGAAAAAACTCTGTGAGAAGTGACTTTGCTTCCAAACGAATCCCGTGTAAATAATTGATCGTTGTGTAATCTCATTCTCTGGAATCCCCAATTGTGTCCCCACTAACCGGAAAGCCCAACCTGCAGGGGTAATGGGCAAATGAAAGTAAATCCACCAGCAGGAAATCGATCGATATTCCCCTCTGTGTTGCCGTGATCTTCCTGGTTGGGCTGTCAATGGTCTGTCAATGGTCCTCCAAAAAAGTCCACCAGATCATGTCCATATGTATGGGGAAGAGAGGAGCCTCATAGTGTAAATCCAAATTAACTTTTATTCAGTCCACTTACAAAGAATAGTTAAAAACAGTGACTAACAGATAAACCTGTTCAGCCGGCTAGTGTAAGGACGATGGCTGGAACAGTTACTGTTACTGTTATATATTATATATAACAGTAACAGTAACTGTTCCAGCCATCGTCCTTACACTAGCCGGCTGAACAGGTTTATCTGTTAGTCACTGTTTTTAACTATTCTTTGTAAGTGGACTGAATAAAAGTTAATTTGGATTTACACTATGAGGCTCCTCTCTTCCCCATACATATGGACATGATCTGGTGGACTTTTTTGGAGGACCATTGACAGACCATTGACAGCCCAACCAGGAAGAAGATCACGGCAACACAGAGGGGAATATCGATCAATTTCCTGCTGGTGGATTTACTTTCATTTGCCCATTACCCCTGCAGGGGTTGGGCTTTCCGGTGAGTGGGGACACAATTGGGGGTTCCAGAGAATGAGATTAAACAACGATCAATTATTTACACGGGATTCGTTTGGAAGCAAAGTCACTTCTCAGAGTTTTTTTTCCTTTTTATTTTTATATATATAGAACTTTAAATCTGCTCGGACATTAATATCTTTTGGATGGTGATTTATTTCTGCTACATCACTACACTATTTATCATACTATTGTTCATATCTGCACATATTTTGGATATATAATTTTTTTTTTTTTGGTATCTTTTATGCTTTTTCCTTTGCGATTTTGCAGATCAGTACTATTATTTTTGCTGTCCTTTTTTGAGTGCACATATATATTTTTTTTCTAGGATTATTTACACCGCATTTGCACTTGATTTTTCAATCTTATGTTTTATTATATGTTGTTTGACACTTGTGACACTTTCACCTGATATGTTATTTGTTCATGATTTTTTCACAGGATTTTTTATATACTACCACCACTTTGTAGGATATTAGTATCCTATTATATATATTTTTGAACAGCGCCACATTCCCCACCAGAGATTTCATCATTTCCTGCTTGTGTTATTGGCTTATCAATTTTCCCAGAAGTCTGCCTAAAATACAAGTCAGATTTCAGGCATCCCCTGCAACAAAATCTCATTTTTGGTGAGATACTTTCAATAAGAACACGTCTAAAGGGATGCAGGTCAAGCATATTTCCTCATTAGAGCCCTGTAGCTGCACACCTGACAGTTAATTATGAAACCACTCCCATTAGACCCACTCAGAACAGAGGCACAGAGGAATTTCTTCAGAATAACAAAGCGTAGGCATCTGCAATAAAGCTTGTTATAATCCTTGCAATGTACATTGATCACACCCAGAGGGTAATGTGTGTGTGTGTGTGTGTGTTGTTTTTTTTTTTTTTTTTTTTTCTTTTCCAAAAGTGGAGTTACACTTTCAGTGCTGCATATAGTTGATGCTATAGATGAAAAGGGCAAACATTTATAAACATTATAAATATTTCATATCAATATATGGATTACATAATTTCATTTTACAAAACTTTTTGTATATGTCTATATATTAGGGGGACAGTTCTACCAGATGCTTAAAAACAGGAACTTGACGAGTCAATTGAGTACGAGAGTTCCAATAGAAGCCGAGCTTGTGGGACGTTATATGACCATTAGTGGAATATGAGGAAAAACACCTAAAACATAAGGAATAGTTGAGTAACCTAAACCATCCAGACAGGAACTAGCCTGTCTTTGTATGAAATATTTACCTTTGTTGTGTTATACTAGGTTGTAACCAATGATTTATGGGTTCTGTCTTGGCAATATTCACAGCATATTGAATGTCGGATACTAAAGAATCTGTACATGCATATCTATTTCCTTAGGAATCTTTGGTTGGATTCTGCACGGAGGGTGGTTGTTATAAGCATCTACATTGGAGCTGACTCCCACTGATTCTAAATCATTTGGGCTACCTTCTCCTTAAGGGCCCTTTCACACTGGGGCGGGCGTCGGCGGTAAAGTGCCGCTATTGTAAGCGGCGCTTTACCGTCGGTATGCGGCCGCTAGCGGGGCGGTTAGGCGCTTTGCCGGCGGTATAGCCGCGCCATCCCATTGATTTCAATGGGCAGGAGCGGTGGAGGAGCGGTATACACTCCGCTCCTTCACCGCTCCGAAGATGCTGCTAGCAGGACTTTTTTTACCGTCCTGCCAGCACACCGCTCCAGTGTGAAAGCCCTCGGGGCTTTCACACTGGAATGAAAGCAGCGGCACTCTCGGGTCAGTTTGCAGGCGCTATTAGCGCAATAGCGCCTGCAAACCGCCCCAGTGTGAAAGGACCCTTATTTACTACCAATGATCCCCCTCCTCTTCCATCTCCAGTAGCTGAATACGCTTTGTAGTGGAAAAAGTGAACCAATTGGTTACAACCAAGGTCAAGATTTCATGGGTGTTTTTCTCATCTTCCTCCTATGGTCGCATAACGTCCCACAAGCTCGGCTTCTATTGGAACTCTCGTACTCGATTGACTCGACAAGTTCCTGTTTTTAAGCATCTGGTAGGCCTGTCCCCCTAATCCTATCTATAGACCTATAGGGAAAGTTTTGTGAAATGAAATTATGTAATCCATATATTGATATGAAATATTTGTAATGTTTTATAAATGTTTTGTTCTATGCAGCACTCTTAAGACTACTGAGGAAGCTCTAATGGGCGAAAAATGTAGAGCAAAAGTGGCTGCATTGTTGCATGGATCGCATGTTCATGTGATAACTTTTAGTACCTTTTTTAAATTTTGTTATGAAATAAAAATTTAAATTTACATCTTATCTTATGTGATAAGCTGTGATTCTTCAGCACCTTAAAAGTCCCGCCCTTATATTTTAAAATTGGTAAACTGGGAGGGCATGCCTCTTTTGGCCCTTCACTGCCCAATTACATAATTAGTTGCTTTCCATACTTGTTTGGGGTTAGTCACTCAAAGTAATGCCTGCTACACATGATGAGGTTATTTTTTTTATTTTTTGCATGCTAGTCTCATATCAAAAATGACGAGTTTATTAAAGTTACAATAATTCTTGTATGACAGAATAAAAAATTGGAAGTAATGTATTTGTATTGTATTTTTGAACGACAACTGTACTGATTAACCACTTACCGACTGGCCACTATATATATATATATATATATATATATATATATATATATATATATATATATATATATATATATATATATATATATATATATATATATATATATATACATATATTTTGTCATTACTTTAAAGATGGATATCTCAGTAACGGCAGCAGTTGGTGCCACAACCGAGGTATCCATCTTTAGGGCCGGCGGTTCTGTACACGATAATGGTGGTCTCTGCGGTGGGTTCACCGCGAGATCACCGTTATCTGCGGTGGGAGAGGTGCCCCCTCCCGCGCCCTCCGCCGCTTACCGGAGCCGCCGGTAGTGGTGGAGGCAATCGGGTCCTCTCACTTCCTCAGTATGGAGACGAGTGAGGCTAAGATGGCGCCCACCCGTCTCCATACCATAGGACGGCCAGAGCGACGTCACTACTTCAGCCATGATGGATCTGAAATTACATTTTCTCTTTAAATGTAAGGACTCATTCTTGCTGGTAGTTAGCATCTTTTAATATTTGCAAACAAAATGAAGGTTTCCTATTTAGAATAATATGTCAGGTTAGTAAAACAGCGATATTGGAGCCAATTTCATTCATACAGTTTGTAGTGTACATAGATTTGCAAAACAATGAGATAAAAGTATATTCCTGAATTTTGTTTTATCTTATGGTTATTGTGAGACTGCATCAATGCAGTGCATGTTATCTCAGCTTGCAGAGCTTGGATTCATTGAATGAGTTTACCAAAAAATTTAAATATTGCAGAATATACAGCCTCATGCTACATAACTAAGCTCCATTTCATGCTGAATAAGCAAAATTATTAATGTATCTTAAATAGAAAACTATCATTAGATTTTTACTCCAAAAGCATTTTATTAAAATACATTTGCAAAAAATCAGATTTAAATCAAAATCCTTTTTTTATTTTTTTTTTATCTCTTAGACTATCAGATTATTGTACGATCACTTCAAAAGAGGTATTTTTCGTATACTTTTCTGATCATGTGTGAGGGCCTTAATGAAGTTATTGAGTCAAAGACAAAGCATTTGCAGAATTGGAGGCCAGCAAGCTCAGCCTGTGTGTTTTCCCCATTAAAGTATCGTCATTGATTCTCATATTTTATCTGTTTGCATATTATATATCTATGGCTCTAACAGTATGATGTTCTGGCCATACAGAATGTACGAGGAGATGTCGGATACCAATGCAGCTGTTGTGTCTCTTGAGACTCACACTCTAAAGATGGGTGATACCTTAGGTTAGTGAACAAACTTTTGCTGTACTTACCTTTTTTTTTTTTTTTTTTTTTTTTTTTTTGAGAAATTCTCTTTACTGCTGTTAATAAACTAACTCCCTTCACTTGTAGATGGTGGTACAGTAGAACTGGGTGAGGACATTGACATTGCATATCCCATCACCTGTGGGGACAGCAAGGCTGTTTTACTGTGGAAGAAATTTGTTTGTCCTGGAATCAATGTCAAATGTGTCAAGGTAATTGGATAAGTACTTTCTTTCTTTCCCTTTTTTTTTTTTTTTTTTTTCTATACTTGTGTGTATAAAACACACAGTACTTACATGTGTTATTCACCTGCCACTGTCTCACTGCAGTTTAATGAACAGATGATTAGTCCAAAACACTTTGTACATTTGGCTGGAAAATCAACTCTGAAAGATTGGAAGCGAGCCATCCGCCTGGAGGGAGTCATGCTAAGGTGGGCACCTCTGAACATTCCTTTGCAAAATGGCTGCATCATTGTCCTTTGCAACCATTAAATTCTAAAGTATGTGAAAATCTTTGCCTTCTTGAATTAAACTTCTAAAGAGAAATTCTGGGGCAATCTTCTGCTAATTCTGAAGACGCTAGTTGCCTGGCTGTTTTTAGCTTTGGCGTCAACTTCACTGATCCAGTAGAGTGAGAGAGAGATATTTTGATAAAGATCTCTCTATCTCATATTTTTTGTTTTTGTGTGTGTATATATGTATGTGATCCTGTGATAGTCATTTTAAACAGATGGCCAGTGACCGCTAGCCAACATTTTTTTTTTTTTTTTTTTTTTTTTTTTTTTTTTTTTTAGGAGAGCCAGCATTCGTTTCTCTTATGAAAAGTTTGCTTTAAATGATCCCCACCGAACACAAAGGCTTTGGAAACCTGATGTTTTCCATACAAACTGTTGTCAGGAGTCTGGTGTATACATTGCCTTTTGTATACCACCAGAGTTAATTATGTTTCTGTAAGAAATATTTGCAGAACACAGGAAGTGCCAATATACTTTTATCAGGAAGAGCAATGACATTTATCAATATTTTTTTTCTCTTTTCTGCAGAAAAATGATGGATTCAGGGCAGATTGACTTTTATCAGCATGATAAACTTTGCACGAACACTTGCCGAAGTACAAAGTTTGACCTTCTGATCAGCAGCGCTCGGGCTCCTGTTCCTGGACAAACTAGTGTGGTACAGACCCCAACTTCAGAAGGTATGGATTTATTTTTTCACTTAAATATCTGAGATCTAGTTTTAAAGGACCTTTATTGTTGATTCCTGATGGCCTTCGTAATTACAATAAGGCAGGTCTGTGGAACTCTTTCTGAAATCTAGGAGATGGCTAGCTTGCTTTGAGTATGAACATGCACTCCCCCAAATATATCCCCCTCCCCTCCTCCTCCAAACAATAGTCGTAAGTACAGGGTTTCTACTTCCTTTCTGTCCCATAGTAGGCATACGTAGTCTTCCTCCTTACACTCCCTAAACCTTCATAGTGACCAAACCTCGAAGTATTCATTAATGACTTCTCTCCTTAGACTTTTTTTAGTTTTATAATGAACAGCTGACCCTATGCACTCTGTAGACTGTGGGGAAGCAGCATCCAGCTTCCTCTGCATTCTGTGTCATATACAGATAAGACACATGGCATGGTGTGGAGCAGTGTTAATTTAATCAACAAAATGAATGTTTTTTTGTTTTTTGGACTAAAATCCAATGAAAACAATTCAGATGACTAAAACTGCATTTTAGTCAAAAGGCTATGACTAAATCGAAAGTTGACGTAAACATTAACACTGGTTATATATAACAATGGCTAAATCTGTGTAGTTCATGTTCAAACCTTAATACCATAAATATAGTTTTTCGATTTTTACTCTAGTATGAGTTTAGAAATTCTGGAGAAATGCTTAAATAGTGCATTACAATTTAACTAAGCCCATTCGATTTTAGTCGACTAAAAAGTACTGGAGATTTTCATCAACTAAAATATGACCAAAACCATTCATATGACTAAAAAAAATACAACTAAAACAGCATTTTGGTCAAGACTGTGACTATAACTGAGTAGAAATTTGACGTCAAAATTAACACTGGTGCGGAGCCAGTTAGGTTCATCTTCTCCAAAGTTTTCGGAGTGTGGCAGGTCACTTGCCTGGTGAAGAGTTCCAAATGACTCTTCTGGGAAGCATGCCCTAGTCTCCATGGGAATTTTTTCAAGGGTTTTTGCCCACTGGAATTTTTTATTTTGTTTTTATTAGAGGAGTACATTTTTCTCTTATTTGCAAGCTACACAGTTCGATAATTTGATTGGGTCTTTCTCTGTTACAGTAAACATTTTGTGGGATTAAATTATTCCCTGCTCTTGTAAAAGTTGCATTCAATTTGGCCTGCTTTTGGCTATAAAGTTAGCCGCTTATAAGAGACCTATAACAGTGTTTTGTTCTCTAGTTCCACAGGACTCACTCTTGTACCCACTAGCATGTTTTATTTTTTGTATGCATCACAAGTCGTCCTGCATATGGTTTTGCAAGCATCAGCATTGTTATCAAAATCATTCTAAACATCAAGTGCACGACTAACTATCCAGTCATATTTGTTTTTCCCTTGCTAGGCAGTCTTTCTTCTGTTACTTTGTCTGAGGAGACCATTGAGGATGGCAGTACAGAGTGGAGTTCTGGACTTACTGCCACACTGCAAGTAAACCGAGATGACCAAAGCAGGAAAGATGGAGAAGAGATATCGGGTAAGGCAAGATAGAAACCATACAGCCATCCAGTACTTTTGGCCCAGGAGCTCTACATTCTAGAATAAAGCCCAGAGCTTTTGCCACCAAAAACAAATTGGAATTTGTGTGTGCACAGGTGTCCCTTTATAGATTGCCTATGTCAAACCATTAGCTTCACACTGTCACTTATCTGTAGACCTCCGCTAACCTTTGCTAAAAATTCATATAGAAGCCATTCAATTTTAAAGTTCAGAAAAAATCGTGAAAAAACTATTTTAAAATTGACAAATTTCACTTTATCCCTATTTATGAACTTTTAAAATTGAATGGATTCTGTATGGATTTTTTGTTATGTTGATGTTCTTTTGCTGATCTATACACTTTGGAATCACTAAAGAAATGGACACTTGGACACCTACTCATTGATCATTTTTTTTAACACTTTAATGTATTTGCACATTTAAAACATTTGCACCTTATGATGTCTTAAAGTGACAGTACACTTTCATTTTTTTCATTCTATTTTTCATTTAATCTTCCAAGGATGTTTATCACGTACTCTGTCACATTGGTAACACTTAGCAGCGCCAATCTTACCCATATATAAATTTCTCAAAAGGAGCTGGACAAACAGTGTCTGCATGCAACTCATTATGGGACACTGAAAGGCCAGCATTTGGTGTGCCAGAAGTATAGCAACAGCTGTACTCCTGGCCCTCAGTAAAAATGTAACTAGAAGAGATGTCCGGGAGATGGCTTACACCTCGTTAGACTTAACCCCTTGCAAGCTGGCACATTCTGAAAAGTTCTGCCATTCCCGGACTTTTTCATTAAGTGCCTTCTGAGCTGCTTCAAGCTACTTTTGTTCTCCTGTTGACATGGAGAGCGAAATAGTTTGGAGATAGATGACTCTACAAACTTGTGTATGTAAGTATTTAACATTGTTCAGTGTAGAGCTCCTTAGATGCTAGGTTCTGGAGGGAAAGGAAGGAGGTATTTCAGTGCAGTGGGTAGAGGAAACCCTAACAAATTTGAGCAATTTATCCTCAAAGTTTACAGTAAAAGCACTTTGTCTCAGTAGCTTAGTTCATCCTGCCCTCTTTCCCACCATAGGAACAATATTTGTGTTTAAATTACAAATTGGAAGGCTCCTTTGTCACTGTTCGGAGGGGGAAGTAGGATGAGCTGCTCCCCCGTCACCTGTTTTGCCTTTGCTGTAAAATGTAAGGATGAACTGGTCAACAGAGCCTGCAACCACAAAGGTCAACAAGGACTTGTTTTTAAAGTTCATTCACAAATTAAGGATATGTTAATACTAAAATGTCCATGCCCTGGTAAGTTATTTTTTAGGGTGTACCATGCAAGAGTGAATAAAAGCCGCAGCTGTACTTGGAGACAAGAGCAACAAATCATAAGGATCTACCGTGCTGCTTTAGTGTGTGTGTGTGTGTGTGTGTGTGTGTGTGTGTGTTGTGCGGGGGGGGTTTCTTTGTAATTTTTTTTTTTTCTTTTTTTTCCTCTTTTAGAAGAGACACTGCTTTTCTGGAAGGGAATCTCTGATGTGGGACTCATGGATGAAGTTATCAGCAAGGTCCAGAATGAAATTGAAGATCTCTTGAGTGGTGTCGAGCAACGAAGTGACCAAACACCTTTGCAGACCTCAGGTTATTTATCTCTTGGTCGAGTAAAGTGGTGATAAATCCTCCAGTAGTTAAGCACTTTCAGCAGCTGATTTAAAGTGGGGTTCCACCCATAAAAACAAACATTCCTGAAAAATTAAAAAAAAAAAAAAAAACATTTTGGATATTTTTTTTTTTTTTACATATCTGAAAGCCTGTTGCTAGGTGGTCCCTAGTAGTCTGCCTCTTCCTTTGCCTGGGCTGGTGACATCACTCCCGCCTCGGCACAGGAAGGGCTCCGCTCTGTTCCCTCCCTCCTGTCAATCATCTGGGACCCATTACAGGTCCCAGGTGATTGAGCTGCCAATCACGGCGCGCAGCGCCGCTCGCGCATGCGCAGTGGGTGCCAGGCTGTGAAGCCACAGCCTGGCGCCCACAGTTGAAATGCCGACGAGCGGGGGGGGGGGGGGGGACGAGCGGGGCTTCGATCCCCCGCATCGCTGGACCCAGGGACAGGTAAGTGTCCAATTAAAAGTCAGCATCTGCAGTATTTGTAGCTGCTGACTTTTCATTTTTTTTTTTTTTTATGGACCCCCTGGGTGGAACCCCACTTTAATCACTTCTAAAATAAAATTCTTGATAGAATCCATTGATGCTGAGTGGAACGGAACAGGCATGAATCACAGGTGTAGCAGTGGTGGTTTTTTTTGCTATTGTTTTTGTTCAATTTTTTTTCTATTGAAAAATATAATGCATCATATATTGTAACAGAAATATGCAGTAGCATATGGTAAAGGGTGGCATATCAAACTGATGCTATATCCCTACATTACAGTCTGCATACTATTCAGAGAACGAAGTAACCACACATGGTCCTGGTTCGTGAACTCAACAGGAATGTGTTAAATGTCTGGTGTGGTACATTGTGTCACCAACTCTGAAGCCTATGCAAAGGGAAACTAATAAGAGTAAAATGGGAGCGAAAAGAGGGGAAGGGTATAGGATTCCGCGGGTTCTTGTTTGTTTTTTATTTTTTTCAAGAATAGCAACTAGTCAGAATTTACACCGCTGAAGTCAAACATTGGGTTTGATTGGTTGCTATGGGTTACTGCATTTAGGGTGTAAGGTGTATTAAACCTAAAAGCAAACATGTTATTTTATTGCGGCTTACTAGTTCTTAGATGCGGCGTTCTTTCCCTTTTTCACCTGGTGATATGGCTAGTAAGTCTGTTTTTAACAGAACAAGCTCTCCTTTAAATGTAGCAATTAGAGTGAGACAAACCATTTACGGTCAGGCGGGTGCTTACAATGACTAGCTTATATTTATTCATGTAAAACCTTTATCCCAAAAGATAAATGTTGCTGTAACTGCAGTGCAAGTTTGAGTTTGGCTTCAATTAGTGTAACTAAATTGGCTAGTCCATCTAACACTCCCCTCTCCCAGACTGACAATGCTGCTGTCCAAAGGGGATAACTTTGCCCCTTCATCAAGAGTGGGGGCACTCTTAATGCAGGAGTTGTTACTGGCCAGATCACCAGGTGAAAACAGAGATAAAACCCTTAAAGAAAACAAACGCAGCCACCACATCTAAGGACTGGTAAGCTGCAATATATTACATTTTTTGATTATCGATTTAATACTGCTTTAAGGGCAGCCCTGACAATACTTTTCATTGACTGGAGCACAAAGTATTGTTGGATTAATAAAGTTAGTGGAAGAATATTTTAGTGTTTTTCCTGAGGTAGTATCTCTCCCATATATATGCAAGAAACTGTACTCGCATTTCCATCAGAACAAGATGATCATATAAGACATACAGGGGGCACCCCCTTCCCTGCTCCTATACAGTGGGGATGGAAAGTATTCAGACCCCCTTAAATTTTTCACTCTTTGTTATATTGCAGCCATTTTGCTAAAATCATTTAAGTTATTTTTTTTTTCTCAATGTACACACAGCACCCCATATTGACAGAAAAACACAGAATTGTTGACATTTTTGCAGATTTATTAAAAAGAAAAACTGAAATATCACATGGTCCTAAGTATTCAGACCCTTTGCTGTGACACTCATATATTTAACTCAGGTGCTGTCCATTTCTTCTGATCATCCTTGAGATGGTTCTACACCTTCATTTGAGTCCAGCTGTGTTTGATTATATTGATTGGACTTGATTAGGAAAGCCACACACCTGTCTATATAAGACCTTACAGCTCACAGTGCATGTCAGAGCAAATGAGAATCGTGAGGTCAAATGAAACTGCCTGAAGAGCTCAGAGACAGAATTGTGGCAAGGCACAGATCTGGCCAAGGTTAAAAAATTCTGCTGCACTTAGACCCCTTTCACACTGTTGTGTTTTTCAGGTGCTTTAACGTTAAAAAAAGCGCCTGAAAGAAGCCTCATCTGCAATCCCAATGTGAAAGCCCGAGTGCTTTCACACTGTGGCGCTGCGCTGGCAGGGCGTTAAAAAAAAAAAAAGTCCTGCAAGCAGCTTCTTTGCAGCTCATTCGTGTTTTTGCCACTGGACTGGGTGTGCCGATGACCCGAGCCCTTTCACACTGCCAACTCCCGAAAAATGCCTGAAAAACACCCCAGTGTGAAAGGGGTCTTAAGCCGAGCTCTACCAGCGTTTTTCAGGCGCTAGCAGTGTGAAAGGGCTCGGGCTTTCACATTGGGATTGCAGATGAGGCATTCAGGTGCCTTTTTTTTTTTTTTTTTTTTTTTTTAATATGCTAAAGTGCCTGGAAAAACGCCCCAGTGTGAAAGGGGTCTTAAGGTTCCTAAGAGCTGAGGCGTGTCCGGGATGGCAGAGGGAGCAGACATGTAAGTTCTGAGCTCCCACAGATCGGCTTTTAAATCCTCTTTTCTGGGGTGCAGCGGCCACAAAACGACCCTCCTGTGCCCCCTTACCTCCTGAGACACCCCTGGGGTATGCACAGGAGGAAATCTCAGCTAAAATCCCGGAAAAAGGCCGCACCGCGGACAAGGTCGAAGCTGCGGCCTTGCCTAAATCTCCTGCCCAGATGGAGAACCAGACCATTGGATCGAACGAACCGGAGCGGCGGACTTCAAGGCTGTAATGCAGGCCATAACCTCCTTGACTGAAAAAGTGGACCATATACAGACCCACGTGGAGTTTATCAGGAAGGATTTTAAATAACCCTGAGAGGCCGCATGCAGGAGGTGGAGCAGAGGGTTTCCCATAATGAAGACATGGTACGTGATCATGGGGCTGATTTACATGTGCTGGAGGCCAGGGCAGAGGGTGCCGAAAATCGCAACAGAAGGAACAACTTGCGCGTTTTGGGCCTTCCAGAGGGTGCGAACCCCACCGCATTTGCAGAACGTTTGTTGCAACAATTGCTCCCTTCAGCATGTTTTTCCCCATTCTTCACCGTGGAAAGAGCACATCTCATACCTTCCACCAGGGTCCCAAAGGGAGCACCACCCCGCACCTTCATCTTTAAATTACACGGTGATGGAGGCGAGGACTCAGGGGGAACTCCGCTTTGAAAATGCCAAACTCCTGATCTTCCCAGATTATTCGCTGGAAACGCAGAAACAGCGGAAATCATTCGACGCAGTGAGGGCCAGACTCTGAGCCAAGCATATCAAGTATATTTCCGGCCAGGCTGTGGGTGGAAGACGGTGAATCGGTGCGATTCTTCACTACTCCTGAGGATGCCTCCACGTGGTTTTACATGCTACCCCGCAGATAAGTTACCCTAAACAAGGGAAGCTGTTTATTTCTAGTTGAGTGAGCCATGACCAACTGGTGCCTTTTAAAGATGTGCCTCCTTTATTCACTGGCCTGATCACTACTCCTGGCCCAGAAGGCTCCCCATGTGTTACAAGTCACCTTGCCTTAAGGTACACGGGAGCCCGGGGTTTCATTGGTCCCCACCCTATTGCATAGTTCCTTGAGATGTTCTAGCAGGGGAGGCGGGAGTTAATTGTTCCTTTGCATACCCTCCTTCTCCCCCCCTTTCCCCTATTCCTTCCTATCTATGTTGGTCATGGCCAGGAAAATATAACGGTTTCTGCAACGTTGAAGTTCAAGATTGTACCCCCGGCTGTTCCCGGGAGACTGCACCCGCTTCTTGTGATCCGATCTCCAGCAGAGGACTAGATGTTCCTCATCTGACCGCTGAACTGTGGATGCTGTTCCGCTCACGGTACCCCATTACAGGCATGTTTGCCTTGGTTCTGGGTTGGGATCCCAAGCCTCCCCGGGGTTTGGGTCAGGGTTGGCGGGGTGGGGGGGCATGGTTGGGAATGTTCTGTTATAACCTGTCTTATTGTTTTTTCACAAGCGATGCACTTATGTTTGTCACAAGATATGCAGGATGCTACGTTTTGACCTTTTTGGGGGTCCAGACCTTGCATCTGATCTTGCTGGGTGATCTATGGATAGAAAATGTGATACCGAGCATAGATGGCTGATTGTACTATAATCTCATGGAACACCAGGGGTTTGAATTCCTCTGTTAAAAGGTCACTGGTGTTCCAATTCCTTAAAACATACCACCCCCAAATTTGTATACTACAGGAGACACACCTGACGGGAAGCATACTCCTGAGTCTTAAGCCCCATACACACGATAGGACTTTGTGCAAACTTTCCCTTGGATTTTTGTAAAAAGGGCGTTGCCCATAAGTTTGTCTTGCATACAGACGACAGGAATTTTCCAGCCAACTGTCACCATATCACGTGGTTTTTCAGCTCTTTACCACCACCCTTTGGTCAACTTCTGTATTGTTGTCTGATATTGTGTCAATCTCGCCACTTTTATTGGCGAGATTGACACCTTGCGAGCCGGGTTCACACTGGTGCGGGGATCCTAGTTGGATCCCTGCGAATGCCAGGCACTGTGTTTGGTATGAATCCTGAGTGGGAACGCCGTGCCAAATTTTAAATAAAAAACCGGCATGGGTTCCCCTCCAAGGGCATACCAGGCCTGATATGGATATTAAGGGGAACCCCCTACGCCGAAAAAAAAAACGGCGTGGGGGTCCCCCCAAATCTATACCAGACCCTTATCTGAGCACGCAGCCGGGCCAGTCAGGAAAGGGGGTGGGGACGAGCGAGCACCCCCCCCATCCCCCCCCCCCCCTCCGCTTGAACCAGGCCGCATGCCCTCAACATGGGGGCTGGGTGCTTTGGGGGAGGGGGGCGCCCTGCGGCCCCCCACCCCAAAGCACCTTGTCCCCATGTTGATGAGGACAAGGGTATCTTTCCGACAACCCTGGCCATTGGTTGTCGGGGTCTGCGGGCGAGGGGCTTATCGGAATCCAGGAGTCCCCTTTAATAAAGGGGCCCCCAGATCCCGGCCCCCCACCCTATGTGAATGAGTATGGGGTACAGCGTACCCCTACCCATTCACCTAGGGGAAAAAAGTGTCAATAAATAAAACGCACTACACAGGTTTTAAAATTAATTTATTAGGCAGCTTCAGGGGTCTTCTTCTGACCTTCGGGGTCTCTCCGGCGTCTTCTCCCTCTCTCCGGTGTCGTCTCTGCTCTCTCTGGTTCTTCTCCGGTGCCTTCTTCCTTCTGCCGGGCTCCTACGCTATCTTCTGCTCTTTTGCCAGCGGAGGAGCCTAGACATCTGGATCATCTTCTTCCCTCTTCTCTTCCAGAGATGTTGACACGACGCTCTCTCCGACTGTAATGCTGTCTGTGCGCTCTGCTATGACTTTTATATAGGCGGTGACCCCGCCCCCCTATGAGGTCAGAGTCCCGGGGCATGCTGGGACTGTGAGGTCATAAAGGGGCGTGGTCATAGGATGACATGACCATGCCCCCTTATGAGATCACAGTCCCAGCATGCCCAGGGACTCTGACCTCATAGGGGGGTGGGGTCACCGCCTATATAAGTCCATCGCGGAGCGCTCAGAGACCATTCCAGCCGTCGTGTCCACATCGGAAGAAGGAAGAAGATGATCCAGAGGTCCGGGCCACCGCTGGCAAAAGAGCAGGAGAAGATAGCGGTGGAGCCGGCAGAAGATCCGGACACCAGGAGAAGACGCCGGAGAGACCCCCGGAGTCGGAAGAAGACCCTGGAGCTGCCTAATAAATTTTAAAACCTGTGTAGTGTGTTTTATTATTGTCACTTTTTTCCCTAGGTGAATGGGTAGGGGTACGATGTACCCCATACTCATTCACAAAGGGTGGGGGGCTGGGATTCGGGGGCCCCCTTTATTAAAGGGGGCTCCCGGATTCCGATAAGCCCCTCGCCCGCAGACCCCGACAACCAACGGCCAGGGTTGTTGAGGAGAGGCCCTTGTCCTCATCAACATGGGGGCAAGGTGCTTTGGGGTGGGGGGGGGGGGGGGGCGCAGGGCGCCCCCCTCCCCCAAAGCACCCACCCCCCATGTTGAGGGCATGCAGTCTGGTACGGCTCAGGAGGGGGGGTGCTTGCGGTCTGGTATGGATTGGGGAGACCCCCCACGCAGTTTTTTCGGCATAGGGGGTTCCCCTTAAAATCCATACCAGACCGAAGGGCCTGGTATTCCCCCAGAGGGAAATTCCCTCTCGCGCTCGCCGCAGTAGGAAAATGTGTTTTTCCTATTGCAGCCAGCACGAGATGTACAGTACACTGTCGCCGAGAACTGGAAATATTCTCGTGGCTACGTACTGTAGTTTGTACAAAAGTCCGATGCTTTTGTGTACACAAGATCGGACTTTGCTCCATCGGACTTTTGTTGCGGAAAAGTTTGTCCGTTCGCACAGCCAACAAAAGTCCGATGGAAACAGAAAAAGTTTGTCCGATGCAGCGTACACACAGTCGGATGTTGCTCCAAAACAGCTAATTTGCATGTTTGTTGTCAAAAAGTCCGATCGTGTGTACGGCCCTTTAGACGACCCTGGGTGGGACACCAATAGCTAGTGGTGGTGGGATTGTACCTACTATCCAACCCCCCCCCCCCCCCCTCCCCTTCCGGCCTCTATAAGAATACTTAACTAACTTATCTCAAAAATAGCTGCCTTTGGCACAGATAATGTGGTAATACTAGAGAACTTTAACCTGGTCCCGGATCCTGCATTGGACAGGCTCACGCCCGGAGTGGGCTCGCCTTCCGAGCTGGTCTCATGGGCTGAGGCATCTAATTTGACTGACGTGTGGAGGTGGCGTCACCCTTCTCGGCGGGCCTACACATGTCATTCAGCCTCACACAAGACCCTATCGCGTATAGATCTTGCATATGTGTGGGGGGGGGGGTCTGTCTTGCCCAGGGTCCGGGACATTAATATACTTCCCCGTGGAGTATCCGATCACGCTCCGCTTGCTTTAAAGCTTTGTGTGTATAATGCTCCGGGGGAGAGTCTATGGAGACTGTCCAGATTTTGGCTGTCCAACTCCAGGATATCTGTACCATATAGATCCGAGGCGATACATTATTGGCGGGACCTTGACTATTTTGTGACTCTGACCACATCCTGGGATGCATTTAAGGCCTTCACTAGGGGTAGCTTACAAAGCACATCCGTAGGATCCGGACAGATTTGAGGAAGGAAACAGAGGGCTGAGGAGAAGGTAGCTGCATTAGAGGCGGAATATTCCACGACGGGGTCCCCTGGGGTGTACTCAGACTTCCAGGCAGCCTTGTGGGATGTTCTCTTACTACGCACGGCGGCCACAAAAAACACATTTCTACACCAGTCCCAAAGAATTTTTGAACACTGAGAAAAAACGGGCAGCATGCTGGCATGGCTGGCGAGGGAAAGGTCCTCCCCCAGGTGACTATCTCAAGCATATGCGATTCAGACGGGATGACTTTGACCGATCCCACAGATATTAATAACAGATTTGCATCATTCTATAAAGAGCTCTATGGCTCCCGGATGGGGTGCTCGGATGAGGAGCTGACAGCATACCTCGACGGGGTGGAGCTCCCTTGCCTGACATCCACAGGTAGGGAAGCATTAGATGGCCTGATCCTAATAGAGGAAATTCAGCGGGCAGTAGCCTCTTTACAAAATAGTAAAACACCAGGTCCAGACGGCATTCTGGAAAACATACACTGAAGAAATACTCCCATCGTTTAAATTAATGCTCCAAATAGCTATGGAAGAGGACTCGCTGCCCCCGACAATGGTGGTCATTCTTAAACCTGGTAAGCCCCCTGATCAGTGCTCCTCGTATAGGCCAATTTCACTCATTAACGTTGACGCCAAGCTATTGGCCAAAGTATTGGCTGGACGTTTGAACACTGATCATGGCACTGGTCCATCCAGACCAGTTTGGATTCATGCCAGGAAGGGGGACTGATATTAACATTAGACGCCTCCTTACACATCTTTCTAGGGCGGGCGGGGACAGTCCGGAGGTGGTAGCCTCTTGACGCTGAAAACTTTTGATTCGGTCGAGTGGTGCTACCTCTGGGCTGTCCTGCGCAAATTTGGATTCGGCCCTCGCTTCATTAGCTGGGTGCAAATGTTGTACCATAACCCTATGGCTCGCATACGTACCAATAACTCGCTGTCATCGCCCTTCCGTCTATCTAGGGGCACTAGACAGGGCTGTCTGCTCTCTCCAGGGCTGTTTGCCCTGGCCATGGAACCCATGGCTGCCCGTATCAGATCCACCCCTCAGTACAAGGCATCCAAGTAGGGGTAATAATGGACAAAATATCCCTATATGCCGATGATACCCTTCTCTTCCTTAAAGACATCTCCTCCCTCCCACCAGCACTTCAAATAATAGACGAGTTCGGCACGTTCTCAGGAATCAAGGTAAACTGGGGGAAATCAATTCTTTTTTTCACTAAACGCATCCAGTCAAAACATACTGTCCGGCACCCCCCTAAACTGGACAACTGAATTCAAGTATTTAGGAGTAAAGGTTGGAGCTTGCTGTCTTCATATTTTGAGCTAAACCTCCAGCCACTACTCAAACCTCTTGCAGAAATGTGCAGCCTGGAAAACTCTCCCCGGTGGGTAGGGTAAACTTAATTAAAATGATATACCTACCTAAATTTCTGTACCTTTTTCAGAATTCACCCTTGATTCCCCCGCCTCATTTTTTGCCAAACTGAAAAGGTATAATATTCTCCTTTATCTGGAACGGCAGGCCCCCAAGACTGGCCATTACTACCCTCCAGCTACCCATCACTTAAGGGGGTCTGTCTCTACCGGACTTCCAGGTCTATTTCTGGGCGGCTGTCCTGGTGACGGTTAGATAGTGGTTCTCCCAACCACACAATAACCCAGCAGTGACCTTGAAGGCCGCTATCATGGGCTCCTACTCCTCTCTCAGCAACGTGCTGTTCAGAGGGATGAAATCCCACCCTGGCATTACGGAGCTGAGAACTACAATCGCAGTTTGAAACAGGGCTAGGACCCGCTTTAACACCCCAGGGACATTCTCCCCCCACATCCCCCTGTGGGGCAACCCTAGACTACCGCACATGGAATCGGTTCCTGATCCCCAAGTTTGGGCAAGGAAGGGAATTCTTAAGTTAAAACATATCGTTGTAGGTGGTAAACCTACAACGATATGTAGTATCTAAACAGCATCCGGGATGGATGCTGTTTAGATACTACCAGCTACGACATGCTTATAGGAAACAGTTTCCATTACTCCTTAAGTTAGAGTCAGACCCTGTGGGACGGACTACTTACCGCAAAGCTAATAGATAAACCGTTATCCTCTATATTTCCATTTGTCCATGCCCCCTACAGAGAAACTTGAGAAAACTTTGGACAAGTGGAGAATAGACATCCCCGATTTGTCAGAGGATGAATGGGAAAGGTGTATTCTCCTTTGTTATCAATGTGATTTCGGCTAGAGATCGATTTTATGCAGGTCAAGTTCCTCCACAGGGACTATTACACCCCGAAACGACTGACAATTATGGCACCTAACACTCCGGTGGTCTGTTCCAGGTGTGGTCTAGAGTCCGCTTCCTTTCTACACATGGTGTGGTCTTGCCCCCGTCTCGGGGACTATTGGTCGGAAATAGTTAACACCCTCGGTCAGGTTACCTCATTGGATATGGGGGCTCACCCCAAAGTGATGCTGTGGAATATTTTCAATCCCAGTGTACGGGGCAAATATACCAAACTATTTCTGAGTTATGCTACATTTTATGCCTCCACTGGAAGGACGCCCCACCCCCTAAGGTATCTTCATGGCGCCTAGCAATGAACTCTGTACTCCCATTATACAAACTCACATGTTAATCGTAACTACCCTAAAAAATTCGACAAGATATGGTCAGGATGGATAGATGCATGAGGTGCTGGGGCTGTGGATGATATTCGTGGTAATGCTGATGTACCAGCTCCATGTTTACACACCAAGGCTAAAATCTCTTAAATTAGCACCTATTGTCTATTCTTAGTTAAACTAATAACGTACTTGTGGTTCCTCCCTTGTCCCCCCCCAATCCCCCCCCCTTTCCCCACAAGACCTCCTTGGTTAATTTGCTGCGACCTGTGGCCTCTATGCACATGTTTTACTACAGTATCATGTAATGCTCTTAAACATCTTCCTACTGTCTATGTGAACAAACTAATTACCTACCTTGTGACTACATATGTAATAATACTACTATGTTTACCTGTGTCTATGCATTGCTTGTACTGTTAAATATCTTGAAAAAACAAACATTTTTTCTTGTGAAAAAAAAAAAAAAAAAAAAAAGGTTCCTTTTGAAGCACAGTGGCCTCCATAATCCTTAAATGGAAGACGTTTGGGACGACCAAAACCCTTCCTAGAGCTGGCCGTCCGGCCAAACTGAACTATCAGGGGAGAAGATCCTTGGTGAGAGAGGTAAAGAAGAACCCAAAGATCACTGTGGCTGAGCTCCAGAGATGCAGTCGGGAGATGGGAAAAAGTTGTAGAAAGTCAACCATCACTGCAGCCCTTCACCAGTCAGAGCTTTATGGTAGAGTGGCTCGACGGAAGCCTCTCCTCAGTGCAAGACACATGAAAGCCCGCATGGAGTTTGCTAAAAAACACCTGAAGGACTTCCAAGATGGTGAGAAATAAGATTCTCTGGTCTGATGAGACCAGGATAGAACTTTTTGGCCTTAATTCTAAGCGGTATGTGTGGAAAAAACCAGGCACTGCTCATCACCTGTCCAATACAGTCCCAACAGTGAAGCAAGGTGGTGGCAGCATCATGCTGTGAGGGTGTTTTTTCAGCTCCAGGGACAGGACGACTGGTTGCAATAGAGGGAAAGATGAATGCGGCCAAGTACAGGGATATCCTGGACGAAAACCTTCTACAGAGTGCTCAGCACCTCGGACTGTGCCGAAGGTTTACCTTCCAACAAGATGATGACCCTAGGCACACAGCTAAAATAATGCAGGAGTGGCTTGTTCTTCAATGGCCCAGCCAGAGCCCTGACTTAAACCTAATTGAGCATCTCCGGAGAGACCTAAAAATGGCTGTCCACCAACGTTTACCATCCAACCTGACAGAACTGGAGAGCATCTGCAAGGAGGAATGGCAGAGAATCCCCAAATCCGGGTGTGAAAAACTTGTTGCATCTTTCCCAAAAAGACTCATGGCTGTATTAGATCAAAAGGGTGCTTCTAAATACTGAGCAAAGGGTCGGAATACTTAGGACCATGTGATATTTCAGTTTTTGTCTTTTTTTTAATCTGCAAAAATGTCAACAATTCTATAATAGTAAGGTTGAATAAAGACACCAGTCCATCGAGTTCAACCTCAGCGTGTGTTTAAGTCAGTGCGTGTCTACAATTATCCCTATTTTTATTTAAGGTACCCATATAGCGCTGTGTCAATTTTTACGCAGCGCTCCACACATATGACACACTCACATCAGTCCCTACCCTCAAGGAGCCCACAATCCAAGGTTCCTAACATTCATATACTAGGGCCAATTTTGGACAGAAGCCAATTAACCTACCAGCATGTCTTTGGAGTGTGGGAGGAAACCGGAGTACCCGGAGGAAACCCACACAGGCACAGGGAGAACATGCAAACTCCAGGCAGGTAGTGTTGTGTTTGGGATTTGAACCAGCGCGTTTTTCAGTAGTGATGCAGCTTTGGACACCGCCAAAGTAAGTGGATAAGGTCCCCCCTTTCTCTGCCTCATCGAACACATATAGGATCCGAGCGTAGGCCCATGTCATGTAATTTACATGGGGTATGATGCACTCTCAACATGAAATATAATTGAGACAGTCATTGGGTGACATTCAGAGAAGAGCACGGATTCCAATGCCCCTTCCCATTATTCTTCAGGTATTTCGCCCACCTCTCAAATGCTAAGCTAGGGAACCTATCCAACCCCCCACCCCACCTAGTAGCATGGCATAAGTCTGCTATATTTGACTACACTGTTTCCAGATGAGGCCCAACAGAATTTTTTGGAGGGGTATAGAGTTGCAAATCCTGACCTAGTGCACTGCTGGAAGGAAATAAAAACCTTGTTTACTTTATTTTTTGTCTTGTATTTCCTCCTAGTGAAATGTTCCTACTCTGTTAGTAAATTATACAGTCTCCCCTTTTATTCACCCTACTTCTCTCTCCACTGAGAGTACACGGCTGATCAGTCGCGGACATTGAACAGTCCTTAGTGTACATTCACCCGGCCCCACTGTTCTGACTGCTGGGATCAGTGGTGCATGGCAGTGATCATCTTTGTACGTCTGTCTTTTATCTTCCAAGTTGTACTGTCTAAAGAGGATTTGCTGAGCATGGCTGATGAATGCTGGACTTTTATTAATATAGTACATACAGTGGACCTAAAGTTTGCTAGCCACTTTATTCTTCCTTTTTTTTTTTTTTTTTTTTTTTTTTTTTCCTCCACCCACTATCTTTTGGACTTTCTAACAGAAACCCAATGGGAAAAAAATGTCCTAAATTCAAGGTAGTTCAGGTACACAGCTTCTCGTGCTTCAGCTAATGAGTCACAATTTTGTTTTTCACAAGGACTAGCTTCATACAGGTGTTTTTCCACTTTATCAAAAAAAGAAAGATTAGACCCTCTGCTGTCTTTGTACCTGGTGAAAATTTCTCAATAGAGATATGCACAGTACTATAAACCTAACCGGTTATAATCTCTGACCCAACCACTAAAAATTTTACCTGGTGTTGGGCTTTAATAGAAAGTCTAACATATTTTCCTTTTTAATTTTGTAGATGTCACGGTACTCAGTAACATCTCTCATACGTTTGGTCTCCTGGATACAGTGAAAAAAGTTCTGGAACAAAAAAGGAGTCAAACAGACCAGAATGAACAGTATCAGTATACACTGGCAGGTGAGGTAAAAGTTCTATTTAGAGGCTTCTTGTGTTTGTGTTTGTTTTTTTTTTTTTTTATCTTTATTATCTTTATTTTACCTTTTTATTTGTTAGAGACATATGTGAGTCCTAATCCCCTTAGAGCCACAGAGCTACACTTTCTTTATCCACTTGAGCTCTGGAAGGTTTTACCACCTTCAAGAGGAAGTTAACTTCCATCTTTGCATTTTACCAACAGGTAAGCCCATAATGAGGCTTACTTATAGGTAGTGTAAATATTTATTAAAACTACACCGTTTAGGAGATATTTACTGTACATGCAGCCAGTGACATCACTGACGTATGCGCTCTGAAGGAACGGCCACCTGTGCCGATCCTTCAGAGCTCTGTGCCGTGACCAGCGGCGTGTGGGAGTGACGTCATTGCGGCTCTGGCCAGTCACTGAGCCAGAATCCACGAACCCGGAAGCAAGACGGGTGAAGAATGGAAGCTGTCTCCAGCAAATTGCCTTGCTGGAAAGCTTTGTTTTCAGGTAAGTTTTACATGATGTGCTAGTATGCGATGCATACTAGCACGTTATGCCTTTGCCTTGCAGGTAAGGGGGGAAAATAATTAAAAATTCAGTGATTTACAACTGCTATATTCATGACCATGCCTTTTTTTCACACAATAGAGCTTTGTTTTGCTGGTATTTGCTCACCACTGGGTTTTTATTTATTTTTTTTTTCTACTTTCTGCTATAAAACATATATAATAAAAAAAATCGAATTTCTTCATAAATTTTGTCCAAAACGTATTCTGCTACATGTCTTTTGGTAAAAAAAAAATCCCAGTAAGTGTATATTGCTTTGCATGAAGGTTATAGCGTCTACAAACTATGGTGTGTGTAGATATAGAGATATCTATATAGATATAGAGCTATAGTAGGAACTTTTAGTCATTATTTCCCTTAACGTCTTTCAGGACAGCACCTTGATAGCGTGGCTCCACCCACTTGACAGGAAACACACCTCCACCAAACTTTAAAAGGAGGCTCCTTCCCACTTATCAGTAGTAGTAGTAGAGAACCTCCGGCCCAAGCTGGAACACCTAATCAGAATATGGTTTATGTGTTTCCTCCGGCGGGAACACATGTGGGAGTTTGGAGCTCTCAAGGTTCTGTCCTGAGAGAACAGGCTCCCTACTCCACTATTTTTTTTACCTACCTCAGGAGAGCCGATTCCTCCCATTTTCCACAGGCTTACGGGTGCCGGGTGGATGGGCTCCTTCTCCCTCGTCAGTGCTCGGGGAGAGCCAGGACTGCTCCGGGTATTGCTGCTCCCAGGCAGGGGCGTCAGGCGTTTTTTGTTTGTTTTTTTTCTTGCCTGCACATGTTTTTTCCCTGACGCCGCCGCCATCTTGGGAAGGGCAGTCAGAGGACTGCATCTGCCGGATGTGAGGTATCCTGAAGTGGGGCGGCATCCATGGAGCAGGCGCCAGGCGTCATTTCCGCCGGAAGCGCAGAGGGAGGAATAGGTCTGGTGCTTATTTAGTTCCGGTCTGGCGCACAGGTGCTATTGGAGTCCGGAACCGGCGTTTTCGCCACAGGCATCACGCTGCTGCCTCAGCATGGATTCAGGAACCGCAGCGAGTGGAACAGGCACCAGCAAGGCCCAGGTAAGGAGCAGACTGTAGTTTCTGCTCAGCTTTACTGTGGGGTCTCTCTCTAGCCCTCTTCTCTCTCTAATGTTAGTGAGGTTTTGAGGGTATTTTTTTTTCCCCCTGGTGGCGGAGGGGCCTGTCAGGGCACATGAGTCTGATAGCTTTTCTCACTGTGCACCTGTGGTGAGCAACCTTGAGTAATCAAGCTGACTCTAAAAGATGGTTTGTCTTTTTTCTCTCTCTTTTTCCCTTATCATGGCAGGCCAAGAGCTCTGACCCTGGGATTAGAAAGAAATGTCCTTCATGCAAAATTAAGTTAAATGAAGGCTGGAAAAAGGCTTTATGTCAAGCATGTAATGACTCCTTGGTGAGGGAAGAAACCACTTCCGCATGTAGTGATCTAATCGCATCTGCTAAAAAGGAATTGGATGCTACCATTCATTCCTTCAGATCCTCACTCACCTATCCATCTGCAAGTCAGCCCACTACCTCACAGTCCTCTCAAGGCTCACTGTTAATCCCAGCAGTGGAGGCAGAGATGGGTCCTCTGAACCAGGAAGGGCTTTCCCCATCCCATTCTAATGAATCAAATGAGGATGGTGATGAGCTGGAAAATATGTCTTCCAAGTATAAATTGTCTTTGGATCAGGTGGATGGCCTTTTAAGGCTATTTATGCTACTCTAGGCCTTGAGGAAGAGCATAAGGAAATGTCTTTACATGACAAGATGTATGCAGGGCTTAGCGAGTCTAAGTCCGTACCTTTCCAGTCCATGCAGTGATTTCTGAAACAATCAGAAAAGAATGGGCTGACCCTGATAGGAAACCATTTTTCTCCAGGGCTCATAAGAGAAGGTTCCCTTTTGATGAAGACCCAGCGGCTCTTTGGAATAAGGTTCCAAAACTTGATGCAGCCTTTTCTCAAGTGTCAAGATCTACTGACCTAGCATTTGAGGACATGGGGATCTTAAAAGACCCCATGGATAAGAAAATGGATCAACAGCTCAAGCGGACTTGGCAATCCATTATGGGCAACCTTAAGCCAGCAATGGTAACTACTTGCATCTCCAGGAACTTGGAGTATTGGGTAAATCAGCTTAAAGCTCATATAATAGCAGATTCCCCTAAGCAAGAAATCCTTGACTCCTTTTCCACCCTCTCAGCAGCCGTAGCCTATCAGGATGACAGCTAAGGCGGCAGCCCTTGCTAATTCTGTTAGACGGGCTTTATGGCTAAAGACTTGGCAAGGGGACACAGCATCTAAAAACAAGTTATGCGGGGTCCCTTTTCTAGGAGACTTATTGTTCGGCCCTGATTTGGATTCAGTTCTGGACAGGACTGCAGATAAAAAGAAATCTTTTCCTGTCAGAAGAAACAACCAGTCAGACGTTTTTTTTCGTCAAAGGGCTCAGGAACAAAACAAGCCTCAAGAGAAAAAGAAAAACTGGTCAAGGCAGAGGGGAAAAGGCAAAGGAAATGTCCTTTTCCATCCTCCTGCGTCAACCAGCAAGACGCAATGACAGTCGGTTACAGGTAGGGGGAAGACTGCAAGGCTTTCTCCCCTATTGGGCAAGCATAACAGAAAACCAGTACATTCTGAATATGCTAGCCCAGGGTTACAATATAGAGTTTTCAGATCTCCCCTCAGAAAGGTACTTGATGACAAATCTTCCAAGAGATGTAACAAAATCCCTGGCAATGAAGAGCCTATTGAAGGATCTGATAGATCAGGGGGTTATGACTTGCGTCCCACAGGGGGAGCTTTATCAGGGATTTTATTCCCGTATATTCCTGATAAAGAAACCATCCGGAGATTTTCGGTTAATCCTAAACCTGAAACCGCTGAACAGATCAGTCCAATACAAGAGGTTTCGTATGGACTCCATCTTCACGGTCAAAAATCTATTGACAAGGGAATGCTTTATGGCATCAATAGATGCCTATCTGCATATCCCTATAGCCCCGCAGTCCCAAAGATTCCTAAGATTGGCGATAAATTTGGGAAAAGAGGTTCTGCACTTGCAATTCATGGCCCTCCCCTTTTGGCCTGTCTTCTGCCCCACGAATATTTACAAAAATAATGGCAGAAGCGCTTGCACCTCTTCGCATGCAGGGGATTGCGGTAATTCCGTACTTGGACGACCTACTCCTTTTTGCCCCCTCCAGGGAAAGACTGCTAGACAACCTCGGAAAGACCCGAGGTCATCTAGAAACCCTGGGTTGGATCATAAATATGCAGAAGTCAAATTTCAATCCAGCCTAGAAAATACTATTCCTGGGGTATCAGATCTGTTCAAGGGAACAAAAGATTTTTCTCCCAGAAGAGAAGAAGGGGAAAGTCCAGAAGGTGGTAGCGTCCTTACAGGCAAGCCAGGAATTATCAGTCCGACAAGTGATGTCATCCCTAGGAACCCTAACCGCAACCATACCAGCCATTCAATGGGCAAGGTTACATTTCAGGCCTCTCCAGAGCTTTCTCCTGAGAATATGGAATCACAGGTCAGAATCTCTGGAAGCAAAGGTAAAGATACCCACCAAAGTCAAGAGATCGCTTTGGTGGTGGAGAAGACAGGAGAATCTGTCAGAAGGCCTGCTCTGGTCATTTCCAATAGAAAAAGTGGTAACGACAGATGCCAGTGTATGGGGTTGGGGAGCTCACTTAGACCAAGACTTCACGCAAGGAATGTGGTCTCGGACAGAAGCAAAGAGGCCCTCAAATTGGAGGGAGCTAAAGGCAGTCGCCTTAGCTTTAGATGCCTTCTCTCCTATCCTTCAAGGTTCTCATGTCCGGGTCCTCTCAGACAACGTCACTACCATAGCCTACCTAAACAAACAGGGGGGTACAAGAAGCAAAACACTGCAGTTGCTAGCTTCAAAGATCCTGGTTTGGGCAGAAAAGCATGTTCGGTCCTTATCAGCAGTCCGCCTCAAAGGCACCTTAAATGTAGTGGCAGATTATCTAAGCAGAAGGCGGATTCAGGAGTCAGAATGGAGCCTGAATCCGGAAATCTTTGCAATGATTACCAGGGCCTGGGGTCAACCACAAATAGACCTATTTGCGTCAGCGGAAAATACACAACTCCCAGTATTTTTCTCTTCACAGAAACGACAAAGCCCAGGGGACAGATGCGTTAATCCAGCCCTGGAACTTCCATCTGGGTTACGCATTTCCTCCTTTCCAACTTATCCCGTTGGTGTTAAGAAATATACAGAGGGAGAAAGTGGCAGTAATCCTAATTACTCCATTTTGGCCAAAGAGGGCATGGTTTTCCACCATTCTACAGATGGCAGTCAAACCATTTTGGCGGCTGCCTCTCTGGCAGGACCTGCTCCTACAGGGTCCAATACAGCATCCGGGAGTGGCCAGTCTAAGCCTCACGGCCTGGTTTCTGAGGAGCAGTTGTTAAGAAGCAAAGGTCTGTCACAACCCTTGGTAACTACCTTACTTTCCAGTAGGAAAATGGTGACCAGAAAAATCTATGCTAAATATTGGAAGGTCTTCAACTCTTTTTGTCATTTGACTAAGAGAAAAGTAAGAAATTTAGTGTCAATTTTGGAATTTCTTCAAGAGGGGGCAGACAAGGGATTGTCAGTCAGCACCCTTAAAGTTCAAGTAGCTGCTTTGGGAGTATTTCTAGAAAGACCAATCTCTTCTGAGCCCTTGGTTATAAGATTTTTCAAGGCACTTACCAGATCTAGACCAGCTCCGGCTAAGCACTTTCCCAATTGGGATCTATCAGTGGTCCTGCAAGCCCTTACAAAGGAACCTTTTGAACCACTACAAGAAATCTCTCTAAGGAATCTTACTCTTAAGACCTTGTTCTTAGTTGCAATAACGTCAGCAAGGAGAATTGGTGAGCTGCACGCCCTATATGTTAAGAGACCCTTTTTAACTATCTACACAGATAGGATTATACTTAAGACCAATCCGGGTTTTTTTGCCAAAGGTAGCGTCAGCACACAATAGGTCGCAGGAGATCATCCTGCCAACCTTTTGCTCTAACCCTTCGGGGGAAAAAGAAGGCAAATTCCACAATTTGGATGTAAGAAGGACTTTATTACAGTATCTGGAGGTAACAAGTAATTTTAGATCCTCGGATTCTCTATTTATACTTTTTTCTGGTAAAAAGAAGGGCCAACAAGCTTCTAAGGGGTCTATAGCTAGATGGCTTAAGTCAGCTATTCTAGCAGCCTACTCAATCGGGGCTATCTCCCCCGCTGGGAATTAAAGCACATTCTACCAGGGCTCAGGCCACTACATGGGCAGAAATGGCTGGTGCCACCCCAGATCAGATTTGTAGGGTGGCTACGTGGTCAAGTTACCTTACGTTTGTCCGTCATTACAGGCTGGATCTTCTGTCAGCAAGTGAACAAGCTTTTGGCAGAAAGGTCTTGCAGGCTGTGGTCCCTCCCTAAGTGGGTAAGTCTGTTATCCTCTCAAGGTGCTGTCCTGAAAGACGTTAAGGGAAAAATCAAGTTAGACTTACCGGTAACTTGTTTTCCAGGAGTCTTTCAGGACAGCAGCAACCCGCCCTTATTGTATTAAATGACTATGCTGTGACTAACCATATTCTGATTATGTGTTCCAGCTTGGGCCGGAGGTTCTCTACTACTACTAAGTGGGAAGGAGCCTCCTTTTAAAGTTTGGTGGAGGTGTGCTTCCTGTCAAGTGGGTGGAGCCACGCTCTCAAGGGTGCTGTCCTGAAAGACTCCTGGAAAACAAGTTACCGGTAAGTCTAACTTGATTTTTTTTATACTACTAATGGCGGTGATCAGCAACTTATAATGGGACTGCGAAAATGCCGCAATCTGCCACTGACATGTCTAGTGACACTAATATACAGTGATCAGTGATAAATACTATACACGCTCACTTGTACTAATGACACTGGCTGGGAAGGGGTTAAATATGTGCCTAACAATGTGTAATGTGTGCTGATTTTATTAAAGATCTTTGTTTCTGATGCCTGCTTTGCTGATGCCTGCTACTAATCCTAGAAATTAGATCCCCTTAAAATGATAGCAGAAGGCGCAAAAAAAAAAATTGGCTGATGGAACTGCCACACTGTTGTACCACTGTTGGCTATTGTGTAGATAAATGTCTAAGCCAGGGGTCTCAAACTAGCGGCCCTCCAGCTGTTGCAAAACTACAAGTCCCATCATGCCTGTGGGAGTCATGCTTGTAACTGTTAGCTTTGCAATGCAGACTTGTAGTTTTGCAACAGCTGGAGGGCCGCCAGTTTGAGACCCCTGGTCTAAGCAATGGGTCATGTGACCACTGCTGTAGGTGAATCTGAAGAGTGGTCTTCTGTTCAAGAATCGCATGACACTGAACCTCTGTTTTGGCCAGCATCACGGAAACACTTCTATTAGCAATCTAGCAGAACGTGCTATTAAAATGAATGCCAACATGACACAAACCCAACCAATACCAAAGCATTTATTGTTTGTGTTGGTACACAGTTTCATACACAGTGATTCAGGGACTTGGCAGGTGCTGAAAAGATTTTCAAGTTCCTTTTTAAGCCCTGTACAAACAGGCAGAATGTCGAGACATTTTGCCAGTGAAAAAAACAAAACTTCCATCATTCTGCCCATGTGTATGTAGGTCTATCTGACAGAAGCCGGCCGCTCGGAAACCAGCAGCCGATCGACTCAGCCAATGGCAGAGAGGTCTGATCGGAGCGTTCTGGCGGGGGACCATCCCCCTGTCAGAACACAGCAGCTCAGCGGGAGAGATTGCTGGACTAATCTAGGTATTTTTAAGGACCTAATTTTGGAGTCCAGTGAAAAGTTCATTCACTGAACAATTTGCCTGACATAAAGTACCTTTTATGCTAAAGTCCAATCAGTGAAAAAAGAATTACTATTTCTTTATCGTACATCATAGGACACAGAGCCTTAAGTAATTACTTGGTGGGTTATGAGCCTACCTTCAGGTGTTGACACTGGTATAACCAATACAGGAAGTTGACTCCCCTATATAACCCCTCCTCCTTCCAGGAGTCCTCAGTTTTTTAGCCAGTGTCTAAGGTGTTGGTCACGAGTGAAGATGTGCTCTGAGGAGCTCCAGGGAGGGATCAATGCAGGATTTAAAAAAACAAAAAACAAACAAAAAAACCCTCCACAACCGAATCCATACTCGCGACTGAGGCCATAGGATGGTACCTGTGCCTTGCATTGAAGAACAAGGTTTTGCCTGTAAGCTTTTCTTTGAGAGCTGGACCCTAGGAACCAGGACTCTTTTTGGTTTTTCATATTACCTAAAGTTGTTCCTGAGGGGTGCTATATAGGTCCAAAGGAGCGGAACCCCTTTAAAAAGTGCCCCAGTCTTTATGGGGAGAAGCCTAGGAACTGTAAAAAAGTCCGCCTATGCCTTTTTCTCAAAAAAAAAAAAAAATATATATATATATATATAGCTAGTTCATAACTTAAAATGTCTCCTAGAGGGAGTATATTACACTTACCTAGTACAATGCTTTTTCAGCAGCTCTGTGTCTGGCTATAGCAGCGGGTGTGGTCCCTGCAGCCAGAGGGGAGTTCTTAATTGAACAGATGGTGTTCCTCTTCTGAGGGATCTAAAGGGGTTACAGCAGTAGTTTATGACCATACAAAACCAGCAATTTGCATTTTTTGTATAAAGTGAAGTCTTCTTTTAAAACTAGGAGCTTAACAAACACTGCTGATAAAAATTCCCCGCCCCTCTGCTCCTGGAGAGGTGCGGTAACAGCTGACACTTATGTGTAATCAGGATCACACCTGAGGCTTAACACAGACGCTCTCAGTTCATATGCTGAAGACAGAAGTCTGTCACACTAAGACACAGGAGCGCTGGGCATGTAAAGGTGTGTAAACAGGCATTTCCAGCACAAGAAATTTTATGGTACTCGGCATCAAAGGCTGATCCTTATGGTGACGTTTTCTTTTGCTAAAACTATTGTTCAGCAAGGACCATCATTTGTTAAAGTGCCTCTGCTGTTGTGCTTGGCACATTTGATTTCCAGTGTACCACAAAGGTACCAAGGATTACACCCCCAGGCGCTGGGAACTTCAGTCATGCCTCCACACTGTCATCCTCTCTGGAGATACCTGACATGGCAAGCCAGGGTGAGTCATTGGAAGCAATTGGTGGTGCAACTACTTCTCACACTTCAACCCCTGTGTATGTGACTGAAGATGCATTCTCCTCTGTCTGCCCTGTTGGGCTTAGAAGGAAGATTAGTGGCTTTAATCGCATTCTCCATCCAAGAGGATAGGAAGCATGCTAGATCCCCCCTCCCCCACCTCAAACCCCTTTTTCCAAGGGAACAGTGGGCACAGGGTGAGGTGTTATCCTCATGTGATCACGGGGAAAAACAAGCTAAATTTTCCTCTGCGGAGGAAACAACAGTTGATGAACCTTATGCAACCTCACAATCTGACAGATTGATGGTACAAACTCTTACAGAGATGGTTCATTCCACTTTTTATACTACTAACAGAGTAAGCTGAAAGTCTAGGTCCCTTCTTTGGTTTTTAAAACAAAAAAAAACAAAAAACCTTTTATAGCGCTTATTTATGCTGAATGGGATCATCTGGATAAGCATTTTTACCTCCAAAGAATTTCTCAGTTCTCTATCTTGGGGGGGAAAAATTCACAAGGGTTGGAAATACCAGCAGTAGATGCTGCGATTTTGAGCATCAATAAAGATGCATAATTGCTTAAGCATCCAACAGATAAGGAGTTGGAATTTTTTTGTTAAAATCCTCCTACCAATGGCGCTATGATTCGCCATAGATGCCATAAAAGACCCTATCCACCAGGCGTCTCGCCTTGCGCTTGTGCTAAAACACATGCTTAGGACCCTGTGGTTAAAAGGGTTGGTCAGCCGAAGCATCTTGCAAAAAAGGGGTGTCTGACTAGTTTCCCTTTTCATTGGGGAAGGTTTGGTGAAATACATCCAAATGATATCTAGCAGTAAAGATCTTTTGTCCAGTAGAAGGTATAAATGTCCTTTTTATTTAAAGTGAAGTCACAACAGCTCACAGGTTAAGTACTCTGACGGCCAGTGCAGCCATGGGAGACTTCCTGACAGACATGGGTTCAGATCAACATGTCAGCGTTCACTAGTGAAGGAGCCACTACTCTGACGGCCATCGTAGCCATGGGAGGCTTCCTGAAAGACGTGGGACCTTGTTTTCAAGTTGGCTCCTTGTGACCTTGGACAAGTCACTTAAACAGATTCCTTCCCCTGCGCAGGGGCAGCTGCCTCTAGGCAGTGGTGACGGCCTCCACCGTCAGACTCTGGGGCATGATTTCCAAGAAATACTGTTCAGATCTGTGCGACTTCAAGGTAGTCCCTGCAATACTTTGGTACCACTTTGATGCGACTTGAGGTCCATAAACCCCTAGAATACACAGGCATTGTTTCCTGTCGCATCAAAATCGCACCCTGACGTATTCTCGGTGGCAAAGGATCACAGTAAAATCACGCAACTTTGGGGTTGCAATCGTTGAAACTGAGCCTAAGAGGAGAAAATATTCAGCCCCTGTATACATGATTGAAGATGCGTTTTTCCTCCGCTGTGCAGGGCCTAGAAGGAAAATTAGCGACTTTAATCGCATCCGCTATCCAAGGATGAGAAGCGTGTTAGACCCCCTCCCCCATCTGAGATCCCTTATCGAGGGGACAGTGGGTAGAGGATGAAGGATTCCCCTCAGGTAATCGGGAAGAAAGGCAAACCGAGTACTAGAGTTTGAACTTTTTTCAGCCTCGCAATCTGAGAAATTGCTGGTACAAACCTCTTACAGAGATGATTTCTGCCTCTTTCAAGCTACCTCCAGTAGAGTCAGCTGATCTGTTTTTTCTTAGGTTCCTTGGAACCTTCACTGCTTTTTTCATGCATTTCCTGTACAGGTACTGAGCCACGCAGAAATTCAACAGATCCATTCTAGATCTAAAAGAATCTAAATCAGTTCCTGAAGATCCGCTCCTTTCTATGGAGTCGATCAAGTCAGTAGTTTCTATCCTGCAAGGAGGAGAACTTTTGGCGCCTATCGGCATCAGGGATGCATATCCGCATGTCCATATATTTCCCACTCACCAAAGGTTTCTGCGGTTCGAAGTAGAACAGCAGCATTTCAGTTTATAGCCTTGCTCTTCGGGCTAGCTACAGCACCTCGAGTGTTCACAAAGGTGCTAGCCCCACCTGTAGCCAGGTCAAGGGCACAGGGCTTAAACAGTCTTGGCATACCTAGACGATCTATTGCTAATAGACCAATCGCTGTTTGGAGTAAGGTGTACGCATTACAACCAGTTACCTGGAAAGGTCTGGGTTGCATTCTCAACCTAGTAAAGTCTCCATTAAAATCGCTAAAAAAGGGCTGCAGTATTTGGGTCTGATCATACATACAGCCCAGAAAAGGTCTTCTTGCCCAGAAAAAAAAAAAAAACTAAACAAAAAAAAACCGCCACTCTATAAAAGAGTTGGTGCGGATGGTCAGGTCAAAAGGAAGTCCCTCCATTCACCTTTGCATGAGGTTGTTAGAAAGGATGGTGGCTTCATTCGAAGCTGTTCCCTTTGCCCAGTTCCATTCGAGACTGTTGCAAAACAGTATTCTATTCTCTTGGAACAAAACGATCTAAGCTTTGGACTTGCCAATGCGGCTGTCCCCAAGGGTGTCCCAAAGCCTCAATTGGTGGTTACTAAAGAATGTCCTAAAGGGTAAATACTTCAATCCACTTTTCTGGAAAGTGGTAATGACAGAGAAGACAACTGTCCAAGGACAGTGTTCAAGAACCAAAAGAGCCTTGCTTATCAACATCCTAGAGATTCGGGTAGTGCGTCTGGCTCTAAAAGCCTGGACTTCCGGGTTAAGGGATTGTCCCGACAAGATCCAATCGGTCAATGCCACAGCTGTGGCCTATATCAATCACCAAAAGGGGGCACCAAGAATCTCTCAGTGCAGAGAGAAGTGAACTATATTCTAACTTGGGCAGAAATAAAGAAATATTCCGTGCCCATCGGCAGTCTTCATTCCGGGAATAGAGAATTGGCACGCGCACTACATGTGCCGCCAGCAGATTATTCCCAGGGGAATGGTCTAATCACCCCGACATGTTTCGGGCTGTTTGTCAAGGATGGAGGACTCCGGATGTAGATCTTCTAGCATCCAGTGCAACATAAAGTTAGTCAACTTTGTGTCCACAACAAAGGATCCATTCGCATGCAGAACAGATGCGTTGATGATACTGTGGGATTAGCTTTTACTGATCTATACATTTCCCCCTATTCAGTTGCTGCCTTGACTTCTTTGCAGGATCAAGCTGGAAAGAAAACCGGTAATTCTGGCAGCACCAGCATGGCCCAGAAGGTCATGGTATGCAGAGGTCGTAAAAATGGCAGTGGAGGACCTTCCCTTCCACTAAGGCCAGACCTGCTCTCACAGGGGCCGATATTCCATCCTACTTTACGAATGCTAGATTTAACTACCTGGCTATTGAGACCCACATTCTGAAAAGACGTGGGCTTTCCATGGCAGTTATTTCTACGTTAATGCTAGGAAGCCAGCTTCTAGAGCTATATATTATAGAGTCTGGAAAGCTTATGTTTCCTGGTGTGAATCCAAGGGTTGGCACCCTCGGAGATCTATTAGAGGCAGAATTCTTGCCTTTCTACAAGTAGGTGTAGAGATGAAGTTGGCCCTGAGTACTATTAAGGGCCAAGTCTCAGCCTTATCAATTTTATTTCAAAGACCACTTGCTATGCATTCTTTAGTCCAGGGTTTCATGCGAAGAGTGATGTGGATTAATCCGCCAGTTAAATCACCCTTAAGCCCTTGGGACTTGAATTTAGTTTTGTCAGTGTTAAAAAAACCGCCATTCGAACCATTACAGCATGTTCCCTTAGTCCTTCTGACTAGGAAGCTAATATTTTTGGTTGCTATATCCTCAGCAAGGAGGGTTTCAGAATTGACTGCTCTTTCCTGTAAAGAGCCATATTTGGTTATTCATGAGGACAGAGTGGTGTTGGGCCCTTGTCCAGGTTTTTTACCAAAAGTGGTCTCAGGTTTCCACCTGAACAAGATATTGTCCTGCCTTTTTTTTTCCAAAACCATGTTGGTTATTCACGAGGACAGAGTGGTGTTACGCCCTCGTCCAGGCTTTTTGCCAAAGGTGGTTTCAGGCTTTCATAAGAATGAAGATATTGTCCTGCCATCGTTTTTTACAAAACCATGTTCCAAAGAAGAAAAGTCACTACATTGTCTTGATGTGGTGAGAGCAGTGAAGATCTATTTAAAGAAAACTGCTCAGATTCGTAAGATTGATGTCTTATTTATTCTGCCAGAGGGTCCTAAAAAAGGACAGGCATCATCAAAATCCACTGTGGCTAAGTGGATTCGGCAAGTTATAATTCGAACTTATGATTTAAAGGGAAAGATTCCCCCTTTTCAAGTTAAGGCGCACTCTACCAGAGCCGTTGGTGTTTCTTGGGCAGTGCGTCACCAGGCCTCCATGTCTCAGATCTGCAAGGCCGCGACTTGGTCTTCAGTGCATACATTTACAAAATTTTATCAAGTAGATGTAAAATGGAATGAGGATATCGCCTTCGGGCGCAGTGTGCTGCAAGCAGCAGGATAATTCCTCAAGATCTGGGGGTGCCCTATGGGTTGTGTCTCCCTCCCTTCAAGTAGCATTGCTATGGGACATCCCACCAAGTAATTACTTGAGGCTCTGTGTCCTATGATGTACGATAAAGAAAATAGGATTTTTAAAACCGCTTACAGGGGGCCCCCGGGTTACAAACAAGTTAGGGACTGTAGGTTTGTTCTTAAGTTGAATCTGTAAGTCAGAACAGGTACATTTTTTAAGTGTAGCTCCAGCCAAAAAAAATATTTTTAAGCTTTTTGGTTAGCATAGGGAAGGGTTAACACCCCTGTAACATTTGTTTTGCTGTGTGTGCCCCTGTTCAGAAGATTTCACCTCACTTTCTGTCCCAATGACAATTGGATTTTGAAAATTTCGGGTTGTTGTGGAAACAAGTCTTGGTGATAAAGCATCAGTGGGGGTACCTTTTCCCCAAAATAGCTCTTACAGGAGAGAATTTCCCTTCATAGGGGTAGATTTCCTCTTACTTCCTGTTGTCTGCCTCCGTTTGTAAGTAGGAGTCGTTTGTAAGTCGGATGTTTGTAACTAGGGGACCCCCTGTACCTGTAAAATCCTTTTCTTGGCGTACATCATAGGACACAGAGCTCCCGCCCCTCTGTTTTATGGGGTGAGAGTATTTTGCTTATATTGCTTGGCTACAAAAACTGAGGACTCCTGGAAGGAGGAGGGTTTATATAGGGGAGTCAACTTCCTGTATTGGTTATACCAGTGTCAGCACCTGAAGGTAGGCCCATAACTCACCAAGTAATTACTTGATGCTCTGCGTCCTATGATGTACTCAAAGAAAAGGATTTTACAGGTAAGCTGTTTTAAAAATCCTATTTTTATTTTTTTATTTTTTTGGTGTTCTGTCATTGAATGTGCCAACAAGTTTTAAGCCTACATGCTGAGAGAAAATCCGTTGCTTCCCCCCAGCAATCAAAGGATTAAAATCGGCAGACTTATGTGTTACTAAACCCAGGACCCTGCATTTACTATATCTGGATTTCCACAGTACACCTAACATGGAAATGCAATTATTTTAGTAAATATAAACTGCTGAATATCTTTCCTCAGTATATAGCAGTCTCTTTTATCAGTGTCTGGTTAAAGCTTGTAGGAGTTTTGAGTCTTCTCTGGCTGTCCTATGAGGCTGCATGGCCCCTAACCCTGTCTGGACAGTGCTGATTGGCCCTGTGTTGATCACATGCACCCTTCTAAAAAAAAAAAAAAAAAAAAACCTCTAGCAATACACACCAAACCTGAGCATGTGCAGACTGTGGGGACAGTAAAAGAGGATCAGAGAAGACAGGATCAAACAGCTTTTTAACACAATGCAGAGGGTTAACCCCTCGGGTTCCACAGTGAGTGTAACGAGCATGATTTACTGCATATACAGACTGATTTTACTGTTATGGGTTTAGTATCACTTTAAAGGAGAAGTGCTTTAAGAGGTCTTTGCATTGTTTAATCTGTATTGTGTTTCCCAGTTTATAAAGTTCTGTTTATTTTTCAACAGATCTTGAACGGCAGTTGGAAGAGCAAAGGAAGCAGGATGGAAACCACTCGCCTATTCTTCAGAATGTTGTGTTGATGCCAGTGAACACCCCCAAGCCACCAAAGAGGCCACGACTTCAGCGTCCAGCTTCTGCTGGCACTTTAAACACTTCTCAGCCTCAGTACACTGTACTATCTCCCCTCACCTTGGCACCCGTTGGACAGCAGTTCTCTCTAGGTGGTTTGCGTTATGCTACAGTGTTGGGCAAGACTGGAGAGGGGGATGCCCTTACTGTTTTAACAGCAGAAATGCAGGAATCTGGAGCATTAAGTGGGGTCATGAGCCCTATGGAGCTTGTTGCAATGGATTCAGGACTTGAGCAGGATGGAGTTGGTGAAGAGGGACAAACAATCATTCAGATAGATCCAGCACCAGACCCGGAGGGTGGATCCAAAGTGATGGAGCTTGGTGATGGAAAGGTGTTGGGAGTGGGCCACCACGATGGAATGCATAATGTGGAAATTGTGGTCCTGGAAGAAGACTAATCGGAAAAGCTAAAGTAGAGACCATAGTGTTTAAAGTCATTAAAAAAAACACATTAATTTATTACAGTTATTAGGCCATTTTATTTTTGGAGGTATGTAGATTCGGTGATTTAAAAAAAAAAAAAAAATAGTTTTGAAGTGGAGCCTTCATCTGCTCCAAAATGGACCTTACCTGAGACATATATATATTCTTGCAGCCTTTGTGTTTGTGTTGTACATAGAGTGTAAAAGACTAAAATGTTAAACTAATTTTTTTATTAAAATAAATATATTGCTATAACCTGTTGGTAATTCTAAACATTTACGCAAAGCTGATGATGAAGTGGTTTTAAAATATGTATAGGTCTTTTTTTAATCTTAATTGGGCTATTTAGTGTTTCATATGCTTTAAATATGTGTAATTCCTCCTGAAAGGTGTACAGGATTTACAGCTTACATTATAATGCTACTTCTGCTGAGGAAGAAAATTCATGCCCTGATCAGTTACATTTATTGTAGGGCTGCACCGATGCCCTTCTATTTTTTATTTTTTTTAATCTGAGTATGAGTACCGATACTTTCGGTCAAGTACGCAAATCGCACTGCAAAGAACTGCATAAGATTTGAGTAGGAATGCGGTGCGATTCCTCGCACCACTGCTGTGGGGGTACCCAGGCTTGTCGTGATTATGAGCCTAAGTTCACATATTAGCGGTGTGGGAAACATCCCTGCATGACCTCCAATGGTTCGAGCCATCCACTGGCATCTTAGTCTGTAGGGTTCAATACTGAGTTGGCTGACCCTTTGCAGCTATAACAGCTTCAACTCTTCTGGGAAGGCTGTCTCCACAAGGTTTAGGAGTGTTTGACCATTCTTCCAGAAGCGCATTTATGAGGTCAGTCACTGATGCGGACGAGAAGGCCTGACTTGTAGTCTCCGCTCTAATTCATCCCAAAGGTATTCTATTGGGTTGAGGTCAGGACTCTATGCAGGCCAGTCGAGTTTGTTCACCCCAAACTCGCTCATCCATGTCTTTATGGAGCTTGTTTGCACACTGGTGCGCAGACATGTTGGAAGAGGAAGGGGCCATCCCCAAACTGTTCCCACAAAGTTGTGAGCATGAAATTGTCCAAAATGTCATGCTAATGCCTTTAAGAGTTCCCTTCACTGGAACTAAGGGGCCAAGCCCAACCCCTGAAAAACAACCCCACACCATAATCCCCCCCTCCACCAAATGAGTTGGTACTTAACAACCGATGAGTCATCAGCTATCAGCGGGGTTCGGCGCTGACCGCTAAATGTACAAAAAAAAAAAAAAAATGCCGGCAATGAGAAATTAAAGTGGAAGTAAAGTTCCACGCATTACTTTTACCTATAGGTAAGCCTATAATAAGGCTTACCTACAGGTAGTGTAAATATCTCCTAATCTGTATTTACATTACATGTGGCCCGTCACTGGCGCATGTGCTCTGAAGGATTGGCCAGCCATGCTGTTCCTTCAGACCCCTGTGCCATAATCGTGGGGAAGAGGCCCTTGTCCCCATCAATGTAGGGACAAGGTGCTTTGGGGGGCATGTAGCCTGGTATGGTTCAGGAGGGGGGGACTCTCGCCGCCCCCCCTTTTTTTCTGACCACCTGGGCTGCATGCTAGGATAAGGGTCTAGTATTGATTTGGGGGGGGCACAGTTTTTTTTTTTTTTTTTAAATTGCCATGGGGTTCCCCTCAGCCATACCAAACCCGAAGGACCTGGTATGGATTTGGGGGGGGGGGGGACTGCACGCTTTTTTTTTTTTTTTTTTTTTTCCCTACATTCAGCCATCAGCGGGGAAACCTGCTGACAGCCGAGGACTCATCGATTGTTATGGATGCGGCGGTCTCCAGCTCCTTAACAACCATGTTGTTTACTGGTTAAGGATGATGGTGGCTGCCAGTTCCTAGAACCACTACTTATTTACTGCATTCATTTTTTTTTTTTTTTTTTCCTTTTTGTGCATTTACTTTCACTCCTGTGATATGCTGTATTTACCGAGCATTTTTGCTTTATGCGGTAAATACAGCATAAGGCAATTAGTGAATTGACATTTTCAGGACAGCATGCAGTATTTGACAAAACTCCTAAATACCTCTGTAACAAACTCACCTCTCTACATGACCTCTTTATTGCTAATTTAATCTAATATACTCGCCATTACCGAAACCTGGCTTCATGAAGCCAACACTGCGTCTTCTGCTGACCTATCCCATAGTGGTCTTCTCTGGACCCGCTCCCCCAGATCCAGTGGACGTAAAGGAAGGGGGTGTCTGAATCCTTCTAGCCCCACATAGCACCTTTCAGGTACTTCATCCACCTCCCTCTGTCACTCTCCTCATTTGAAGCACACTGCATTCATCTTTTCTCTCCAGTTTGTCTAAGGATAGCTGTGATCTACTGGCCCCCCTGGACCGGTATCAACCTTTCTTGATGACTTCTCTGCCTGGCTGCTAGCCTACTTTCTCTCTTCTGAAATCACGAGAATCATTCTCGGAGAATTCAACATCCCTATTAATACTAAAGCCGGGTACACACGAGCGGACTTTACGGCAGACTTTGCCCGCCGTACTTTGACTGCCGTACTTTGACTGACTTTACGACTGACTTTCCGAATGTACGGACTTGCCTACACACAATCAACCAAAGTCCGACGGATTCGTACTTGATGACATACGACCGGACTAAAACAAGGAAGTTCATAGCCAGTAGCCAATAGTTGCCCTAGCGTCGGTTTTTGTCCGTCGGACTAGCATACAGACGAGCGGACTTTTCGACCGGACTCGAGTCCGTCTGACAGATCTGAAACATGTTTCATTTCTAGGTTCGTCAAACTTTTGAGAAAAAAAAGTCAGCTGGTGCCCACACACGATCGAATTGTCCGGACTCCAGTTCGCAGGACAAAGTATGCCGTAAAGTCTGGTTGTGTGTACGCGGCATTACACTCCTGCCACTTCCAAACTTCTCAGTCTAACCTACTTTGATCTGAAGCAATGGATACATGCTTCTACTCACTCTGAAGGCAATACCCTTGACCTCATTTTCTCCCACCTATGCACTCCGTGCATCCTCTCCGACTATCCTTTCCCTCTCTCTGATCGCAACCGTATTAGTTTCACTCTCTTCCTCTCCTCTACTTCCAACTGCCTAAAAGTTACTCGCAGAAACCTACGTCACCTCAACCCTTCTCTTCTACTGACGACCTATATGACAAAATCTCACCCCTATCCTGCACCGACCTAGCCACTTCTGTCTACAACACTTCACTTCTAGCTTCACTGGACACACTGGCCCCCCTCACTACACACAGAAGCGGGCCCCGACCCTTCAACCTTGGCAAACGGATGACACTAGAAGTCTGAAAAAACATAGCTGTGCTCATGAGCACCCGTGGCGAAAGACTAAGTCTTAGATTTCAACCAATATAAATCTGCCCTCCAAAAATACAATTCCAGCCTCCTCACTGCCAAGCAGACCTATTTAATCACTCTCATTAACTTATCCCGTCCCCGTCAACTCTTCTCTATCTTCAACTCTCTACTTTGTCTTCCACCCTCTAACTCACTCACTGCCCAGGTGATTTCCAATCCCTTCAAACAGAAGATTGATATTATTCGTGAGGAGACCTCTGCTGTTCAGATATCCTCCACGCTTTACACTTAATGCCCACGGCTACAATAATTTCTCTTTCAACCCCACCACTATAGATGAGGTTGCTAAACTACTTGCTAACATCCAGCTTACCACCTGCCCTCTGGATCCTGTTCCTTCTCTAACTCACATCTTCAATCGCTCCCTCTCTTCTGGTATCTTCCCCAACTCTCTAAAACATGCACTAGTCAGCCCCATACTTAAAAAGCCCTCACGCCCTATCTCCTTGCTCCCCTTTTTATCCAAACTCCTTGAACATCTGGTTTACAACCGACTGAGGGGCCACCTTGCTGATAATAGCCTTTTTGATACCCTTCAGTCTGGATTTCGTCCTCAATATTCCACAGAAACTGCTCTCCTAAAACGAGCAAACCGTCTACTAATAGTCAAAACCAATGGACACTATTCTGTACTCCTAGAAACTGGTGGTGACAAGAGCTTTATGGAATGAGACAACCAGCCCGCATCCCTTTATGCATATACGGTAGATGCTTTTTCCTCTTAGGTGGGATTTTAAAGGGCGGAAGTCTCAAAAAAAGTATAGGAAAAAATATAAAAAATTATCAAAATTTTATTATATCACAAGTTTAAAAGTAAGACGTGCTAAGGTGGGAATAATGAATAAAAACAACAATGGATGCCAGAATTAACAAATAATGAAAAATACAACCAAGATATACACGACAGGTCGACAGAGCTACACAAAACCCCACAGAGGCTGTATCGGCAAGGAGCCAATTGACAGTGCAGGCCCAATGCGTTTCGAGGCTTTATATAAGGATTGCGACCTCTTCTTCAGGGGCTGGAGGTAAGGTGTATATCTGTAAAAAATATATCCTAACCATGCTATTGCAGGGTCAACACCGTATGGCATCCACCTCAGACGGGGGGGAGAATCGGTGAACCACCGGGGCCCAGATCCGAATACCAGCGCCGCCGCCGCCGCAAAACCAGGACCGCCAGCAAGTTAGGACCAGACACAGAGGGCGTCACATCCGTCAGCTGTGTTGTAATTTCTCTTTGTCAGCTATTGACGCAGAAGACTCGGGTTGTCTATGCCTTGACTCCTCGAGCGGGTATATAGCAACTGACAACACCCCAGGTGTGAGAGATACTATTGGTGCATAATGAGGGGTTGATCCCTGTGCTGATTCGCACAAAGGTGTTGTCTATAGTGGCTGATAGATTTTAGATACCACACTCCAGGGGAAAATGGCAGAAGAGCGTCTATATTCAGCGGCTTGAGCATATCATAGCAGCAGCATCTTCAGTTCTGTGTCCTCCCAGGGCTATTCTGTACTCCTACTCCTGGACCCCTCTGCTGTCTTTGATACGGTTGACTACTCCCTCCTCCTCAAAACTCCACACCTTTGGTCTCTGTGACTGTACTCTTCCTTGGTTCTGTTCTTGGACCTCTTCTATTTCAATCTGCACTGCCTCCCATGGCTTCCATTACCACCTCTATGCTGATGACACCCAAATCTATTTCTCTACCCCTCAGCTCTTTCCCTCCGTCATCTCACGTATCACTGTTACTAACAGATATATCAGTCTGGATGTCACACTACTACCTCAAACTCAGTCTGTCCAAAACCGAAATTATAATTTTTTCCTCCCTAACGTGCCCATTCCCGATTTCTCTATCAAAATCGATGGCATAACTATAAGCCCATCCCTGCATGCCAAGGTCTTAGGTGTAGTCCTGGACTCTGAACTCTCCTTTAAGCCCCACGTCCAATCACTGTTCAAATCTTGCCTCCTCAATCTCTCTAAAATGTGCCCCTTTCTAACCAATGCCGCAACAAAGCTCTTAATTCGCTCCTCGTCATCTCTCGATTACTGCAACTCCCTTCTTATTGGCTTACCTCTTGTCAGAAACCATGAAATCAGACCGAGACAGAAGTACAGTTAAATCACACTTGTTTAATAATAAAAATAAATAGAACAAACTTAGTCAAAACGTAGCCAGAGTTCAGGACCTGGAACGGAATAGTCAAACAAGCCAAACGTCCGGGAGCCAGAGATGAGCGTAGTAAAACAGCAAGCAGGATCTGGAGCCAGAAGGGATGTCAGCCAAGCAAGTCTTTTAACAGGAATGCAGGAGAGTGTCTCTGTGATGTTGACTTAGGCGAAGGCAGAGATCCTCTGGGCAGGACGGCTTAAGTAGGCAGGACTGACGAGCAGGATATCATCAACAGCTGAGTACCTGTGGTGAGGTAGGAGTTGGCAATTAGCCGACAGCTGAGCCCAGCCCTGACAGTACCCCCTCCTCAACGACCCCTCCCCCTCGGAGGACCACCAGGCTTGAGGGGAAAAGGTCTATGGAAATCACGGAGGAGGACAGGGGCATGTATGTCCGAGGATGAGACCCAAGAGCATTCCTCCGGACCGTACCCCTTCCAATGAACCAGGTACTGTATGCGCCTATGGAACCTACCGGAGGAAACAATGGACTGTACTTCACACTCCTCATGGTTCGCAACCTGTATAGGGTGAGGTTGTGGCACTGAGGTGGTAAAGCGGTTGCAGACCAAAGGTTTTAATAAGGAGACATGAAATACATTTGAAATACGCATGTTAGAAGGAAGGTCTAATGCGTAAGCCACTGGGTTAATCCTGCAAGGAATACGGAAAGGCCCAATAAACCAAGGGGCGAACTTCAGTGAGGGAACACGAAGTCGGAGGTGGCCAGATGACAGCCAGACCCTGTCCCCAATCTGGTAGGAAGGAGCAGGCAGGCGTCTGTGGTCAGCATGGAGTCTGTACCTATCATTAGCATGTTGATAAGCCTCCTGGACTTGTGCCCAAGTGGAACAAAGACAACAGAGATGCTCCTCTAACGCAGGAATACTCTGCAGAACAAATGAGTCAGGCAACATGGAAGGTTGGAAACCATAGTTCACCATAAACGGGGACAATCGGGAAGCAGAATTCAAGGCACTATTGTGAGCAAACTCTGCCCACGGTAATAGGTCTGACCAGTTATTATGATGGACAAAAAGGTTTTTTATTACATTTTGTCAATGTCTTTGTATTGTATGCATTTAATAAAATTTGTTATTTTGACTATGTTTGTTGTGCCTCTAAAGTCCGTTTAGGAGTTCCTTGTTGAACCCCTTCCCCTCTTTTTTTTTTTTTTTTTTTTTTTTTTTTTTTACTTATGACAGTTGTTATGATGGTCAGAAATATAGCAATGTAGGAATTGCTCCAAGGACTGATTGGCTCGTTCTGAGGCCCCATTAGACTGCGGGTCATACGCAGAGGAAAAAGCAAGCTGAATTCCCAACTGTGCACAAAAGGTTCACCAGAACTGGAACACAAACTGACTATCCCTGTCTGAGACAATCACCTTGGGTAGCCCATGTAAGCGAAAGATCTCCCGAGCAAAAATGGAAGCCAGTTCCTTAGAAGTGGGCAACTTCTTAAGTGGAATACAATGACACATCTTTGTGAACCGGTCAACCACCATAAGGATAACTGTGTTGTCCTGGGAGTTGGGTAACTCCACAATGAAATCCATAGACAGGTGGGTCCAGGGCCTCTCTCCATTGGGTATGGGTTGTAGGAGGCCCACTGGACGGTGTCGTGGAGTCTTACTCTGAGCACAGACGGTACAGGCAGTTACATCAGCACGTAGACTAGGCCACCAGAATTGTTGGGAAATGGCCCAAAAGAGTTGATTCTTACCAGGGTGGCCAGCAGCCTTGGGAGAATGGTAAGTCTGGAGCACAGCAGAATGGAGGCTCTCTGGGACAAAGCAGCGGTCACAAGGTTTCTCAGGAGGAGCATGGACCTGGGCAGCAAAAATTTTGTCATGCATAGAAGTGAGACTGGTGCGAACCTTAGCCAGAATACGATCAGGAGGAATAACAGGAACTAGAACCGACTCCAACTCGGAAGTGGGAGAAAATTGTCGTGACAAGGCGTCAGCCCTTACATTCTTAGTACCGGGTAAGAATGAGACAATGTAATTGAAACTCGACAAAAAAAGAGCCCATCGTGCCCTTCTGGGAGAGAGGCGTTTAGCCTCAGACAAGAATGTGAGATTCTTATGGTCAGTAAGAATGAGAATTGGCACAGTGGTACCTTCGAGGAGATGTCTCCATTCTTTCAGGGCTAAAATGATCGCCAACAGCTCTCTTTCACCAATCTCGTAATTGCACTCCACAGGTGACAATTTCTTGGAAAATCAACCTCAAGGATAAAAGGTAACATAGGATCAGGATGTGCCAACACAGGAGCAGAAACAAAGGCAGCCTTGAGACTCTCAAAGGCCTTTATGGACTCCAGAGACCAACTCCTTTCTGGTTATATCAGTCAGGGGCTTGACCAGAGATGAGAAGTTATGAATAAACTTCCGATAATAGTTGGCAAAGCCCAGGAAATGCTGCAGAGGATGTAAACCCATGGGTCGGGGCCACTGGAGGACTGCTGAAAGTTTCTCTAGGTCCATCAAAAAACCAGCAGTGGAAATGAGATAATCCAGGAATTTAACCTGTTCACGATGGAACTCGCACTTCTACAATTTACAATAGAGATTGTTCTCTCTTAGTTTCTGCAGCACACGACAGATATCTATGTGATGGCTCTCCAGTGACTTGGAAAATATGAGGATATCATTGAGATAAACCACCACACATAACTGCAACAAATCTCAGGGGACATCGTTAATGAATTCCTGGAAAACTGCCGGGACATTACAAAGGCCAAAAGGCATTAAGAGGTACTCATAATGGTCTGTTCTGGTATTAAACGCAGTTTTCAACTCGTCGCCCTCTTTAATCCTCACGAGATTGTATGCCCCTCTCAAATCAAGCTTTGTGAAAACCGTTGCTCCCTCGAGGCGGTCAAATAACTCTGTAATCAATGGAATCGGATAGGCATTCTTAATTGTGAAAAGTTTGAGACCCCTATAATCAATACAAAGTCTCAGTTCACCACTCTTCTTCTTCACAAAGAAGAAACCAGCACCAGCAGGGGACGAGGATTTGCAGATGAAACCTCAAGAAAGTGCGTCTGCAACATACTCCTCCATGGCCTTCTCCTCCAAGACGGACAAAGGGTAAACCCTGCCACAAGGGGGTATGGCACCAGGTTGAAGGTCAATTGCGCAATATTACGGCCGGTGTGGAGGCAAACTACCGGCTTGACCTTTGTCAAAGACATTGCTAAAATCGCAGTACTCCTCTGGCAGGGAGGAGAGTGAAGAGGTACACAGGACCTTGGCTGATTTCTGGAAGCATGTCTTACTGCATTGTGGCGACCAGGAGAGAACCTCAGCACGGAGCCAATCAAAAGAGGGGTTGTGCCTCTGTAACCAAGGATAACCAATAACCAGCGGAAACTTAGATGAGGAAATAAACTGGAATTGGATTATCTCATGGTGAAGAGCCCCTATGGCTATGGACAATGGAACCGTCTCATGAGTCACATGGGCAGGCTGTAGAGGTCTCCTGTCAAGAGCCTCAATGGCAAGTGGAGTGTCATGCAGCTGCAGTGGAATCCAGTGCTTCGATACAAAGACAGCATCAATGAACAGACCTGCAGCCCCAGAGTCGATTAGAGCCTGTATCTCGACGGACGACTCAGCCCAAGAAAGGGTAACCGAAACCAGATGCTTATCCTTCTGGATAACTGGAGATGAAACAACGACACCTAAGGTCTGTCCGTGACAGGACCTCAAGGTTCGGGAATTCCCTGGATGGGTAGGACAAGATTTCAAAAAGTGACCTGCCTGGCCACAATAAAGGCACAATCTCTCCCTCTGCCTAAAGGTTCTCTCATCCGCAGAGAGATGCGTGAAGCCCAATTGCATGGGTTCATCTTCACTGACCGACTCGGTACCAGGAGGCATGGGAGGTGAGGGAGGCACAGGTGGGACTGCAAAGCTCGGAGGCAAATGTACAGGAGGCTTCCACAAGTACTCCTTAAAAGAGAGTCTTTCTCTGAGTCTGAAGTCAATGAGGATGGCAAACGTGATCAACTTCTCCAGCTCAGTGGGTATATCTCAGGCTGCTATCTCATCCTTAATGGAATCTGAGAGACCATGAGAAAAAGCAGCCACAAGGGCCTCATTGTTCCAAGCAACCTCTGCTGCCAGAGTACGGAATTCAATGGGGTAGTCTGCAACAGTTCTTGTACTCTGTTCGATGGACATGAGGCACTTGGCAGAAGAAGCAGAGCGTGCGGGAACGTCAAATACCCTTTTAAAGGAGGCCACAAACTCAGGGTAACTCAAGACAACAGGTTTTTGCATCTACCATAGAGGGTTTGCCCAGGCCAAGGCTCTCTCAGAAAGCAAAGCTATCACGAAACCTACTTTGCTTCTGTCCATGGGAAACGCCTGGGGCAGCATCTCATAGTATATCTCAACCTGGTTGAGAAACCCTCTGTATTGAACTGGAACGCCCCCAAATCACTGGGGAAGCGGAGCGGAACCAGACATACCTCTTATAGAGGTAATACTCGAGGCGGCTGCCTGCACAGAGACTGGCTCAGCAGCAGGGACGGCCTGCAACAAGTGGATTGACTGTATCTTCTGAATTCATGGCCTTCGCCTACTGTCAGAAACCATGAAATCAGACCGAGACAGAAGTATAGTTAAATCACACTTGTTTAATAATAAAAGTAAATAGAACAAACGTAGTAAAAACATAGCCAGAGTTCAGGAACTGGAACGGATAGTCAGATAAGCCAAACGTCAGGGAGCTGGAGATGAGCATAGTAAAACAGCAAGCAGGATCTGGAGCCAGAAGGGATGTCAGCCAAGCAAGTTTTTTAACAGGAATACAGGAGAATGTCTCTGTGATGTTGACTAAGGCGAAGGCTGTGCTTCTCTGGACTGGACGGCTTAAGTAGGCAAGACAGGGCGGCACAGTGGTGCAGTGGATAGCACTTTCACCTAGCAGTAAGAAGGGTCGCTGGTTTGAATCCCACCCACGACACTACCTGCCTGGAGTTCTCCCTGTGCCTGCGTGGGTTTCCTCCGGGTACTCCGGTTTCCTCCCACACTCCAAAGACATGCTGGTAGGTTAATTGGATCCTGTCTAAATTGTCCCTAGTATGTATGAATGTGAGTTAGGGACCGCAGATTGTAAGCACCTTGAGGGTAGGGACTGATGTGAATGTACAATGTATATGTAAAGCGCTGCGTAAATTGACGGCGCTATATAAGTACCTGAAATAAATAAATAATAAATAAGACTGACGAGCAGGATATCAGCAACAGCTGAGTAACTGTGGAGAGATAGGAGCTGGCAATTAGCCGACAGCTGAGTGGCCAGCTCAGAGGAGGAAGGGCTGAGCCCAGGCCTGACACCTCTACACAGTCTATCCCCTCTTCAATCCATCATGAATGCATCTGCCAGACTCATCCACCTTACCAATCACTCTGTGTCTGCTTTTCCTCTCTGTCAATCCCTCCACTGGCTTCTGCTCACCCAACTAATTAAATTCAAAATAATACTTTCAACTACTTATAAATCCATCCACAGATTAGCCCCCAGCTACATCACTAGCCTAGTCTCACAATACTAACCTAATCGTTCTCTTCGTTCCTCTCAAGACCTCCTGCTCTCTAGTTCCCTCGTCACCTCCCATGCTCGTCTCCAGGACTTTTCCAGAGCCTCTCCAACCCTTTGGAACTCCTTACCCCAATCTGTCCGATTATCTCCTACTTTATTAGCTTTTAGACGATCCCTGAAAACCCTCCTCTTCAGAGAAGCTTATCCTACCCACACCTAACAACTGTATTTTCATTTTCTCCATCAGCTCATCCCCCACCGTTATTACCTTTTGTATCACTTGACACTCCCTTCTAGATTGTAAGCTCTAATGAGCAGGGCCCTCTGATTCCTCCTGTATTGAATTGTATTGTAACTGTACTGTCTGCCCACATGTTGTAAAGCGATGCGCAAACTGTTGGCGTTCTATAAATCCTGTATAATAATAATAAATACCGAATGTGATCTGGTTCTGTGAATGGAGCTCAAAATCTTGCATCAGTATTAGAGCTTTCTGCACTTCGCAGTAGGAGACAAACAGTTTCAGTTTGTCTAACTCCCATTCAGGTTATCCTCAGACCCCAGAGTATTTACAAAGGTACCTGTACCCCTACTCACTCTCCTAAGAACTCAAGGCATAGAGGTCATAGGATAACTAGATGACCTTCTTGTGAAGGATTTATCTCCATCAAAACTATCTGAAAATATCCAGATTCGTCAGGCCTTTGCCAGGGTAATTAGCCTTCAAAAGTCTGCCTTTCATCCTTCCACTAGTCTAGAAGACTTAGGCCTTATTCTATAGATGGCCCAGGCAAAAAAAAAAAAAAAAAGCACACATCTATTGATCTTCCTATGTTTCTCTTCAGTCAGTCAAGGAAAGTGGATTTCCAACCCAACCTTGGAAATAAGTAGTTTTCTCCATGCTCATGGAAGGTGATAAGATCAGATGCCAACCTCATAGGCTGGGAAGGAGTGTTCCAATCTCTCACAGTTTAAGATATCTGGTCCTCAAGGGAAGCAAAGATCCCCATCAACATCCTGGGGCTCAGAGAAATAGTCATAAATAACCCTGCGTCATTGGAACCCCCCCTTCAGGGATATCCAGTCAGGGTAAAATTGGAAAATGCTACAGCAGCAGCCTGGATCAATCATCACGGGTACCAGGAGTCAGGCAGCCTTAATAGAAATAGGCCTGATTCTCTCCTGGGCAGAGAACCATTATCTTCAATTTCCTATATCAGAAATGGGGGACTCCAGAAGCGGACATCCTAGCCTCCAGGTTCAAGGAGTTACCCGTCTCTGTGGCCAGAGCCAAGGATCTTGCAGTACTGGCGTAATTTGCTGGACGCCATTCTGACTAATATATCACTTTCCTGCAGTGCAGTTTATTCCTTGCTCTGCAAATTAGAGGGAAAAAAAGGCACTTCTCATTGCACCAAACTGGCACAGAAGAACCTGGTAGATATACTCAAACTTCTGGTAGACAATCTTTGGCATCTTCCAAACAAGCCAACCCTGCTATCTGGCTATCCATTCTGCTTCTCAGTCACTGCTTTTTTTTACATGGATTTTAACAACTTGCCTACAGTGTACTTTCACCCCCTTCCTGCCCAGGCCAATTTTTAGCTTTCAGTGCTGTTGCACTTTGAATGACCATTGTGCGGTCATGTAATGCAAACAAAATCATTTTTTTGAGACAGATAGAGGTTTGTTTTGGTGGTATTTAATCACACTGGGGGTTTTTTTTGTTGAACAAAAAAAAATGAAACAAAACAAAAAAAAGTTTTTCTTAGTTTCTGGTATAAAATTTTGTAAATAACTAATTTTTCTCCTTCACTCATGTGCATTCATTAGACTGCACTAACAGGCACTGATGAGGCGGCACTGATAAACGGCTCTGACAGCCATCACGGATGGTCACTGAAAACCCTGCGGCGGAAAAGGTAAGTGGAGTTTTTCTAAGAAATTTTTTAATTTTTATATGAAATGTCTCCTTTAGAAAGTAAAATGTTGTCATGCCTAAGTGTCACCACTGGGGGCTGTATGGAGCACATACCTTCTCATGCTTTGCTCAGAGATTTATTTTATTTATTTCAGGTACTTATATAGCGCCATCAATTTACGCAGCACTTTTACATATACATTGTACATTCACATCAGTCCCTACCCTCAAGGAGCTTACAATCTAAGGTCCCTAATTCACATTCATACATACTAGGGACAATATAGACAGGATCCAATTAACTTACCAGCATGTCTTTGGAGTGTGGGAGGAAACCCACGCAGGCACAAGGAGAACATGCAAACTCTAGGCAGGTAGTGTCATGGTTGGGATTCGAACCAGCGACCCTTCTTACTGCTAGGCGAAAGTGCTATCCACTACACCACTGTGCTGCCCATGAGATCATGCTGTGTTACAGAAGCAGCAGGCTTTTTTTCCTTCGGCTAGCAGGCAGACCTCCGGTAAGTTCGGGGGGGGATTTTGCTTCACCAGACACCCCCCACCTGGGCTGAACTCTCCCTTTCTTCACGAGGCTGAACATTAGGAGAGAGCTAAAGAACGATCGTCGATGCTGTTTTTTCTTTCACTGCCCCTAGCATTGCAGCGGCTTTCAGGTCTCCTCCTCGCCATCTCTCCCTCCCACACAAGCCGATCCCGGCGGACCGGAGGCCCGCGCTCACGCGGGAAAACTTTTTTTTTAAAAGAGAAAGGAGGGGGGCGCGATGGGAAGGAGGGGGCGGGGCTTTGGCGTCCTACAACACCGGCGCGGATTGTGCTGTAAAAACTCCTTTTGTGCTGGCTGCAAGTTGTCGGAGGGACACAAGAGCTAAGAGGGGCATGAAAGGTTTGGTGACACAGGCATTTGCTATTTGACACATTTACTATTTGCATCAGGCTGAGCATTAATAGCAGCGGCTGAACTATAGCTCAAGCAGTGGATGTGATTTCTTCTGATAGTACCTCTGTTTTTGTGCATCGGGTCAGAAGGGGGGGTTGAAACACCCCCAAAAGAGGGCTAAAAGGGTCTCCCTCAAGCTCTGGAAAGCCTACTCATCTCTACAATGGCATCCTTCCCTGAGAGGGGGTAGCTGGTCAGAGTGAGCATCGGGGCCATGAAATGTTTGCAACTGTTTTCAACACTGCAGCCCCTGTTTATGTTACTAAAAAAGTCTTTTTTCCTCAGCCATGATAGGATTGAAAAAAAAAAAAAGGTTAGCGGCTTTAGTCGCTTCCCAGTGTGGGATAAAATGCGACAGGTTCCTTTCCATTACCCAAGACCCTCAAACTGAGGAACTAGGGGCAGGAGAAGATGAATTCCCTCAGGGGACCGTGGTGAGGCTAATGACTCCTCTTCTGAGGTGTCAAATGCGGGTGGATCAGCTTTCACAATCTGTAAGATTGATGGTGCACTGCACATTTATGTACCCTTAACTGAGTGTTTGGGTTCACTAAAGCCTCCTCAAGCTGTGCATACCTTTCCTGTCCATTCATTGCTGGAAAAGCTTTTTTGCATCTTAGTGAATCACCCAGATAAGCATTTTGTTCCCTCCTAAAAAGTTTTTTCACACTTTATCCTATATTGGAGAAAATTTACTAAAAGTGGGGTATACCAGCAACTAACGCTGCTATATCCTCTGGGAATAAGAGTTTGACTTGTCCAGCAGACAATGTTCAAATGTTTAGGGATCCAACGGATAAAAAGTTGGAATTCCTATTATTAAAAAAAACAAAACACTTTTTTCTCTGGTAGATTGAGTGTCTCAGCCTGCACTGATAATAACTGGTTAATCGTTGAGAGACCAGTTTAAACAGGTGTTCAAGGTTATCCTGCTCAGCAGGCTCAGGATCTGGCAAGTTACTAGCAGCTTTATGTTTGCAATAGTTACTATGAGAGATTCTATTCTTCAGGCCTTGCGCCCTTCGCTAAGCACCATGCAAGAAGCTCTTGGCTAGTCTTCCTTTTGCGGTAGCTATTTGGGGATGATTTGGGTAATACATCCAAAGAAATTGTAGTGGAAAAAGTACCCCTTTGCCATTTAAGAAAAGGAGTAAATGTATTTTCATTTTAAAAACTCCAGGCAGTCACGACGGCCTCGGCCGTCAAGTTCAAAAGGTAATCCTCAGGGTCAACCCCAGGGGCAAAAGAGGTCTTGGGGGAGGAAACCTACAAAATACTGAAGCCTCCTTATGAGGAGGCGCCCCTGCTCAGTCGAATAGTGGGAATTCTTCTGCAGTTCTCAAGGATCTGGCAGGAAGAGTGTCGAGACAGATGAGGGACTTCCTTAATAGCTCCAAGGTACAAACTGGAGTTCCAAGAGTTCCCGTCTCCTCGTTTTCTCAGATCAAACGTTCCTAAGGATCCAGAGAAAAAGAGGTCTTTCTCTCAAGCATTGAACCATCTTTTGGCAAAAAATGATCATGGTGGTCCCCATGTAAGAGCAGAGGTTGGGGTTTGGTTCAAACCTTTTTTTCCAAAACCGAATGGACATTCTGGATCTCAAAAATCTAAATTCTATTCCTGAATATAACCACTCTTTTTTCACATGGAGTCAAACCAATCAGTTATCTCCATCCTACAAGGAGAACTTCTGGCGTCAATTGACATCAAAGGTGCATACCTTCATGTGCCTATTTCCTCGCGCACTAGTAATATCTACTTTTCAAGGTGGAAAATCTTCATTTTCAGTGTGTAGCTCTGCTTTTCAGTCTAGCTACTGCACCTTGATTGTTTACAAAGGTTCTTCTTCTAGCCAGATTAAGGGCCCAAGGTATAATGATTATGGTTTACCTAGACGATCTGTTCTTGATAGACCAGTCGGTAGCCCGCTTAGACCAAAGTATGGTCACCACATTCAACTACCTAGAATATCTAGGTCGGATTCTCCCATCTAGAATAAATCTTCTTTAAAACCATGAAGAAGGCTAAAATACTTGGGTCTGATCATAGATACACCCTGAAAAGGGTATTCTTGCCCCAGGCAAAGATCAGTGCCATAAAAGGAACTGATTCAGGTGGTCGAAGCAAGATGAATTCTTCTATTCAGCTTTGCATGAGGTTGTTGGTCGGAAAGATGGTGGCTTCATTCGAGGCCGTTCCTTGTGTTTAGTTTCATTCGAGACTGCTGCAAAACAATATTCTATTGGCTTTGAACAAAGGGTTCAAGCTCTAGATTGCCAGTGTGTCTGATTCCAAAGCCTACGGCTACATCACCCTGAAAATGCCCAATCTTGTTGGATCTTGGAGGCTAAGCAGGGTCAGGCCTGGTTAGTGCCTGGATGGGAGACCGCCTGGAAATACCAGGTGCTGTAGGCTGGGTGAGCCAGAGCCTCAGTTTATGGTTAAAAACCAAAAATCTGCAAAGGGGAAAATCCTTTCTTCAGTTACCTGGGAAGTGGTAACAACATATGCCAACCTTTTTTTGGGTTGGGAAGCAGTCCTGGAAGAGGCAACTGTCCAAGAGAAGTGGCCCAGATCAGAAATGGCCTTGCCCATTAACATTCTAGAAATTCAGGCAGAGCACTTGGTCCTGAGGGCCTGAATGTTCAGTTTATGGAATTGTCCTGCCAGGATTCAATCCGAAAATGCCACAGCAATGGCCTATATTAATCACCAAGGGGGCACAAGAAGTTGTGCGGCCCAGAGAAAGGTGAATCATATCCTATCTTGGACAGAAAACAATGTACTTTACCTATCGGGTGTCTTCACTCCAGGAATAGAAAATTGGCATGCAGACTACTTGAGTCGCCAGCAGTTCTTCCCGGGAGAATGGTTCCTTCACCCCGATATCTTCATATCAATATGCAAAGATGGGGGATCCCAGACATAGATCTGTTGCGTCCAGGTTTAACAAAGAAATCTACAACTTTGGGTCAAGAACAAAGGATCTGCTAGCATGTGGAACAGATGCCTTGCTATTCCCGTGGAATCGGTTCTCACTGATTTATGCATTCCCTCCTATTCTGCCTGTTTCCACGACTTCTTCACAGGATCAAGCAGGAAGGGAAGTCGGTGATTCTTGTGGCCCCCAGCATGGCCCAGGAAATCTTGGTATGCAGAGATCATAAAGATGGCAGTAAGGGACCCATGGACCCTACCACCATGGCCAGACCTTCTCTCACAAGGTCTGGTATTCCATCCTACTTTACAAACGCTAAATTTAAGGGTTTGGCTATTGAGACCCACATTCTGGAGAAGCGTGGACTGTCAGGTTCAGTGGAGTCTACTCTGGTTAATGCAAGGAACCCGGCCTCCAGAGTCATATATTATAGAGTCTGGAAGGCATATGTCTCCTGGTGTGAATCCAGGGGATGGCACCCCAGGAAATATATTATAGGTAGAATCCTTGACTTTCTACCGATGGAATTAGAAATAAAGCCAGTCTTGAGTACTATCAAGTACCAGGTTTCGGCCTTATCTGTATTTTTTCAGCAACCACTTGCTTCACACTCTTTGGTTTGTAGCTTTATTCAGGGGGTAACGCGGTTTAAAACCTCCGGTTAAGTCCCCCCTGAACCCTTGGGACTTGAATTCAGTCCTGTTGGCAGGCCCGTCGCGATAGGACAGGCAAAACAAGCAATTGCTTGGGGCCCCGAGCTGGCCTGGGGCCCCAGCCGCTCCACCGGCCGCCGCTTCCTATAAGCTGCAGCCTGTAGCGTGGCCGAGCTCCTCTTCCTTCCTCCTGCAGTCCGCGTGGTACAGGAGATTCAGTTTCCTGTTCCCGGACGGACTGACAGGAAGTGCACACACTGAGTGCTCACTTCCTTTCAGTCCGGCCGGCCGGGAACAGAAAACTGAATCTCCTGCCGCGCGGTACGCGGTAGGGAGGGGGGTTAAAAAGAACACGGGGGGTGGGTAGTAAGAGGGGGAGACAGTCATCAAGACCCATTTAGTAATAAAAATATAGTAGCTTGCTGACCATAATAAAAACAATTACCATACCTTTCTTTCCATTTTCTTTTTTTACCATCCCATTTCCATCTTATTGCTTCTTTTATGAATCAGGTAATATTTATTAAAGCTTTTTGCAAAAATTTACAAAGCAGAGAAAAAAATCCTGTGACTTACTAGGGGAGGAGACATATTATTATTCATACTTAGTAGGAACAAACGACATGTCTCCTCTGCCCTGACAACACAGGGATTTCTGTGTTTACAGACACAAATCCCAGTGCTGGCCCTCGTGCACGCGATCGTGTGTGGCCGGCGGCGCGCACACACCCTCTGGCGGCTCTTAAAGGAAAACCCGTACATATTGTGCCGCAGTAAATCTGTGTGAGCCAGTCGAGATTCGGTTAATTAACACAAGATTGGTGATAGCACAGTGTTTTCATATTTATTCAATTTTTAGTGTCTTCTTACACCATAGCAAGAGCTGCTGCACTAAATCCCTTTTAGATCTCCTTGCGCAGATTTTTTTTTAAATGAGTTTTATTGAAAAAAAAAAGGAAAAGTCAGACATTGACAAATACAGGTCAGCAATCAAATAACCAGTAAAAAGAAAATACAGACGTATGGTTGCAAAAAAGACACCGTCCTCCACAGCATACCTGAATTACAAAGTGATATATCAAAAGGTAAGCGGGACATTTTCCATAACTGAGTCTGAAACCCTCCAGTTACAATTACAAATGTGTAGGAAATCGTTTACATACAGTATCTTACAAAAGTGAGTACACCCCTCACATTTTTGTAAATATTTTATTATATCTTTTCATGTGACAACACTGAAGAAATGACACTTTGCTACAATGTAAAGTAGTGAGTGCACAGCTTGTATAACAGTGTAAATTTGCTGTCCCCTCAAAATAACTCAACCCACAGCCATTAATGTCTAAACTTCTGGCAACAAAAGTGAGTCCACCCTTAAGTAAAAATGTCCAAATTGGGCACAATTAGCCATTTTACCTCCCCAGTGTCACGTGACTCATTAGTGTTACAAGGTCTCAGGTGTGAATGTGGAGCAGGTGTGTTAATTTGGTGTTATCGCTCTCCCTCTCTCATACTGGTCATTGGAAGTTCAACATGGCACCTCATGGCAAAGAACTCTCTGGGGATCTGAAAAAAAGAATTGTTGCTCTACATAAAGATGGCCTAGGCAATAAGAAGATTGCGAAGACCCTGAAACTGAGCTGCAGCACAGTGGCCAAGACCATACAGCGATTTAACAGGACAGGTTCAACTCAGAACAGGCCTCGCCATGGTTGACCAAGGAAGTTGAGTGCACGAGCTGAGCATCATATCCAGAGGTTGGTCTTTGAGAAATAGATGTATGAGTGCTGCCAGCATTGCTGCAGAAGTTGAAGGGGTGGGGGGTCAGCCTGTCAGTGCTCAGACCATACGCCGCACACTGCATCAAATTAGCCTGCATGGCTGTCATCCCAGAAGGAATCCTCTTCTAAAGATGATGCACAAGAAAGCCCGCAAACAGTTTGCTGAAGACAAGCATATTAAGGACATGGATTATTGGGACCATGTCCTGTGGTCTGATGAGACCAAGATAAACTTATTTGGTTCAGATGGTGTCAAGCATGTGTGGAGTACAAAGACAAGTGTGTCTTGCCTACAATCAAGCATGGTGGTGGGAGTTTCATGGTGGGGAGCTACAGTTCATTGAGGGAACACTGAATGCCAACATGTACATTGCGCCCTTTTGCAAAATGGTGAAAATCGAACGTACCCAAAAATTTCTCTAAAAATCTGGAGGTTTTCATTTTTCACTTACAGCTTTCAGAATTTGTAAAAAAGACCCCCCAAACCATACATTTTCTGAAAGCACATGGCCAGTAGAATAAAAAGAAGGTGCTACTGATTTTTAAAGCAGCGTGATATTTGCGCAAATGTTTATCTATCAATATTTTTGCTAAAACTACATTAAACTCATTTATGTGTACATACAAATCAAATTAGACTTACCGGTAGAGCTGCACGATTCTGGCCAAAATGAGAATTACGATTTTTTTGCTTAGAATAAAAAGATCACGATTCTCTCACGATTCTCGCAGCATAAAATCTTTCACATTATCCCAAAAAAAATTGGGCTAACTTTACTGGTTTGTTTTTTTTTAATTTATTAAAGTAATTTTTTTCAAAAAAAATTGCAATTGAAAGACCGCTGTGCAAATACAGTGACATAAAATATTGCAGCAACCACCATTTTATTCTCTAGGGTCTCTATTAAAAAATATATATAATGTTTGGGGGTTCTAAGTAATTTTCTAGCAAAAAAAAAAAATTTTAACTTGAAACCAACAAATGTCAGAAAAAAGGTTTAGTGTTTAAGTGGTTAAACTTCCCTCACTTACACACAAAGTCTATTTCATTGACAAATTGTTACAATGTTTCTAGTTAAGTTCACTGATAAAGAATGTTATAATTCTTGGCAGACTGCCCAGTTTTTCTCTTCCTTTCTTTTGAGGGCTGTGGCTTCAGAAGAGCAGAGAGAATTCTTTGCATAGCAAGAATCGCGAAACACTTTTTTCAAGATTGCAAAGGGGAAAAAATTGCGATAAGGATTCTTGACGATTAATCGTGCAGCTCTACTTACCGGTAACTTGTTTTCCAGGAGTCTTTCAGGACAGCATCTTGAGAGAGTGGCTCCACCCACTTTTCAGGAAACACACCTCCACCAATCTTTTAAAAGGAGGCTCCTTCCCACTTATCAGTAGTAGTAGAGAACCTCCGGCCCAAGCTGGAACACATAATCAGAATATGGTTAGTCACAGCATAATAATTCAAAACAATAAGGGCGGGTTGCTGCTGTCCTGAAAGACTCCTGGAAAACAAGTTACCGGTAAGTCTAACTCGATTTTTCCCTTAACGTTTTTCAGGACAGCATCTTGAGAGGATAAAAGAGACTTACCCACTAGGGAGGGACTACAGCCTGCAAGACCTTTCTGCCAAAAGCCTGCTCGCTTGCTGACAGAAGATCCAGTCTGTAATGACCGTCAATTGTTAGGTAACTTGACCAAGTAGCTGCCTTACAAATTTGATCTGAGGTGGCTAGCTAGCTATTTCTGCCCATGTAGTGGCCTGAGCCCTGGTAGAATGTGCTTTAATTAGCACCGGGGGAGATACCCCCGACTGAGAGTAGGCTGCCAGAACAGCGGATTTGAGCCATCTAGCCATTGACCCCTTAGATGCTTGGTGGCCCTTCTTTTTTCCAGAAAAAAGTATAAACAAAGAGTCCGAAGACCAAAAGTTCTTTGTTACTTCAAGATAATGTAATAAAGTCCTTCTTACATCCAAATTGTGGAATTGGCTTTCTTTCTCCCCTGAAGGGTTTGAGCAAAAGGTTGGTAGGATGATCTCCTGCGACCTGTTGTGGGCTGACGTTACCTTTGGCAAAAACCCCAGATCGGTTTTGAGTATAATCCTATCTGTGTAGATGGATAAAAAGGGTTTTTTAACAGATAGGGCGTGCAGCTCACTAATTCTCCTTGCCGATGTTATTGCAACCAAAAATAAAGTCTTAAAGTGGGAGTCCGGCGACCAATCTTTTTTTTTTCTTAGGTCATTGAGACACTTTGCTAATCCCAAAATAATACTCACAGTTTGGGTGTAAAATTTCTGCCTCTGTCTGTTTTCGTACTGAAGAATAACTTTAAAAATATGATGCTGGCTGTTTCCATCTTGCTTGTGGGCATGTGAAGCCCACAAGCATTGATTTCCTGGATGCGGTGAATGCTGTTCATTCACAGCTTGTTCACAAGCATGATCATTGTTCCCGCACTGAATCTTGGGAAGCCTGACACTAAGCTCCCAGGAGACAGTGCGGCGCCAGGGAAAGGCAATAAACATGCCTACTCCCATGGGAGGAGAGACAGGAAGTGCCACAATAAAGTACAATATAAAGGTAATTACAGCGATAAAAAAAATTTTTGTGCAGCATTTGAACATCTATGCAATTAACTGAAGGGGGTAAGATTAAGTTAAAAATTTGAGTGGAACCCCGCTTTAAGAGTAAGATTCTTTAGTGAAATTTCTTGTAGTGGTTCAAAAGGTTCCTTTGTGAGGGCCTGTAGGACCACTGATAGATCCCAATTGGGAAAGTGCTTAGCAGGAGCTGGTCTGGATCTAGTAAGCGCCTTGAAAAAATCTTTTAACTAAGGGCTCAGAAGAGACTGGTCTTTCCAGAAAAACTCCCAATGCTGCTATCTGCACTTTAGGCGTGCTAACTGACAAGCTTTTGCCTGCCCCATTTTGAAGGAATTCTGAAATTTACACCAAATTTTTTTTTTGAAAATTATTTTTATTGCAGTATTTCAATTTAGGTACAGAACAGAGCCTATTGGGCATACCCCGCTCGGATGTAGAACAGCAAACATAGCTAAAACAAGAAAGTAAAATAGAGAAAAAAAAAACACAATCAATAAAACAAAAAGAACCCCCCAGGGTACGCTCGGACCACCTATGCAGTGCGAACACACATGTTTGTCCAGTTAAACTTCAGAATTAGGTCCACTTAAAAGATAGTCCTTCTCTCAGACTCTAGTCACCCAGAAAATTCCTGACAGGTGTAGCAAGAATTCAAAGTTCCTTTAACTAAGGATGGTTGAATTATTGTACGGAATATTTACTGGTCATCTAAAGAGTCTACATTTGTAGACGGGGATTCCACCCAGATGCCCCATATTTTGTGAAATTTCTTAGCACATCCTCTAGACATGTAAGTGGCCTACAACGGGAGGGCAGAGTTAATTAATCGTTTCCAGAGATTGACGGATGGGGCAGCAGAAGATTTCCACCGGAGTACAACGGCCTTGCGTGCATAGTAGACTAATAATCCCAGGAGGGTTCTGACTGCTCGACTATGAGCCAGAGGCTCGACAAGACCCAGTATGCACACCTCCACCATCAGCGGTATCTGGATGGTGGTAACAATGGAGACAACCATAGCTACCTCCCTCCAAAAATGATTTATTTGAGGACAGGACCAGAATATATGAATAAAATCCGCCGACGGGGGAACACACCTCTAGCACGAACCTGGGACAGACGGGTATATTTTATGCAGGCGCGAGGGTGTGTAATACACCCCATGCATGATCTTAAATTGTATTAGTCTGTTTCTTGCCGAAACCAATTGTGTGAAGGAACATTCCCACGCATCCTCCCAGTCCTCTGTATCCATGCCTGGGAAGTCCTCCACCCATTTGGCCTTAAGAATTTCAAGTGTGTATATTAGGTGACATTACTTTGTATATGTTGGACAGAGGCTTGGTTACAGATTCGTCTCTGAGTAAGTCTTCCAGAGACGAAGTATAAAAAGCCACTTGGGAATTCTCAAATTGAGCACTTCAAAGGTCATCAAATTCATCAAAGGTCTGCAACCGACCCCCGGCACAAATCTGGTCTATATATTTAATACCCCTAATAGCTCAGATATTAGGATCTGGAATTGACATAAACTCTGACAGTGAAGAATTAAACCACAGGGGAGTATGTGGTGAGATATGTCCAGAAGGCATGGGGTGCAGAGAAAGGGCCGCTGACCACGCTCTCAGGACAGTTTGCATGGCCGCTGTTAGTTGAAAAGGTGCAGAGGGTACACGATAGATTAAGTTCCGCAACGCCTCATAGGAGCCCAAACATGCTGCCTCCAGAACCACTGCTGCGTTGGACTCATCAGAAACTAACCAATTGTGTGCGTGTGACAACTGGGCTGCCAGGAAGTATTCATGTAGGTGGGGACACGCCAAACCCCCCTCCTTCCAAGGTCTCTGCAACACCGCCAACTTAACTCTCGGCTGGCTTGTGCCCCAGGGAAAAGCAAGCACGGTAGTATTTATCAAGCGGAACACCTTCTTGGGTATCCACACAGGGGAATGTCTAAGCACATAGAGAAAAGCAGGCAAGAGCTTCATTTTGAACACATTGATTCGTCCAATCAGGGAGAGGGGAAGCTGGGCCCATGCTTTCAATTTAACTTTCATATTTTCTATCAACGGAGTTAGGTTCAATGTATAGTAGTCATCAGTAGATGAGGAAATGTAGATGCCCAGGTATTTAATTTTGTTGGCCCATATTAAGGGGAGATTAGGGTCTGGTAGAGATTTGCCACAGTGTCAATCGGCAATATTTGGGATTTGTCCCAGTTAACTTTGAGTCCTGAGCAGGCAGTGAAACCGGAGAGAACGCCTAGAGCTGCCTGAAGGGAAGGACCTGGGTCATTCAGGAATAGAATGAGATCGTCTGCATACATGGCTAGATTTTCATGTAGTTTTTCATGTATGGAGCCGACCTGAATACCCCTGACCATGTCCGCATGTCTAAGGGCTGAGGCAAGTGGCTCCATCACCAGGGCAAAAAGTGCAGGTGATAACGGGCAACCTTGCCTCGTACCTCTGCCGAAGGGAGAAGGGAGGCGAGAGGGTGCCACCTAGTTTGACCCGTGCTGTCGGGCACCTATAAAGAATGTCGATCCACCTGCAGAATTCACCCCAGAATCCCATGACCTCCAGGACTGAGGACATATATGGCCAAGCCACCGAATCAAATGCCTTCTCTATATCCAATGCCACCAGTACCCTATTGGAGTTCTCAGAAGATGATAACTGCAGGTGAGTGAAAACTCTATGTAAGTTGATGTCTGTCGATTTTCCTGATATAAACCCAGTTTGATCTATGTTGACCAGTGATGGGAGAATCGTCTGCAATCGAGTTGCCAAAATTTTGGGTAATATCTTTAAGTCATAATTTAGTAAAGAGATCTGCCTGTATGAGGCACAATAGGACTTTTCCTTGCCCAGTTTGGGAATTAAGACAATATGAGCTTGGTACATAGAAGGGGCAAGGACATCTGCGTTTTACACTCGACATATACCTGTAGAAGTTTAGGTGCAATTAGGGCTGCATATGTATTGTACCAGTCGCCAGGAAGACCATCTGGGCCCGGTGTTTTATTGCCTGGAAACGAGCGGATTGCCACCTCTATTTTCTCAGTAGTAAAATCCCTATCCAGAAACTCACAATCTTCCTGCGATAGAGTGGGTAAATGTAATGACTGGAGATAGTCCCTAATCTGCTCAGCAGGCCAATTAGGGAGAGCTGTATAGAGATTTTCATAGAATTCTTTAAATTCCTGCAAGATTTGATCAGAATTAGAGACGACTCTGCCATCTGAGCAACAGATTTCAGACACCACCGTTTGCAGTTTAGGTAAGGCAACCAGATTTGCCAGAAGCTTACCATTTTTGTCTCCGGACTTAAAGATGCTTCCAGCCAATGAACCCAGATCTAGGTGCGTGGCCGAAGTAAGATGCAGAGACAAAGCTCTTCTCGTCTCGATCAATTGGCTGAAACGATCAGGAGCCGGGGTGTCAGAAAAAGCCTTAGCGGCCTCATTTTCTCTGGATTCAATCTGCTGTATTTGAGAGGACAGCTCAGATCTGACTGCCTTGATAGCTGAAATGTACTCTCCCCTAGTGTTGGCTTTAAAAGCCTCCCAGACCACATGTGTGGAGGCAGAGCCTTCATTAAGGTCCCAGTATTGTTGTATTTTTGGGGAAACCATCTCCTCAACCTTAGGGTCCTGCAACCACTTAGCTGCCAGACGCCAGCATTTCTCACTCCTGTTCTCCGACAACACCAGCCTGATCTCCAGAGGGGCATGGTCAGAGAGGCCCGCAGATAGGTGCGAGACCTCCCCCACCGCTGCCAAGGCGCAGGTGTTGCCAAAGACCAGGTCGATCCTGGATCCCGATTTATGAGTAGTGGAGTAGAAGGAGTATGCCCTGTCATTGTGATGTTTCCATCTCCAAATTTCAGTGTAGTCAAAGGCCTGTGCCCAATGGAGCAAATCAGGTGTACAGATTTTATTAGGATTAGACGAGTCTAGTGATGGGTCTAAAGTGGAATTGAAGTCTCCTTGTAGAGGACCCGTTGGTTGAAAGGAGGAGGAACATACACATTGACCAGAGCATACACAATCGCCTTAATTTCAAACAACAGAATTATATACCGACCCTCCAGATCTGTTACCACCTGAACAACCTTATATGCAAGGGATTTGGGCAGTAATATAGCCACTCCCCTTGCATAGCTAGAGTAAGTTGCATGAAATGACTGCTGCACCCAGGACCTTCGAAGGGCGAGAATTTTGTTACCCAGGAGATGTGTCTCTTGTAGGAACAAAATATGCGGTTTGTGATGACTTCGATATTTGAACATCAAAGCCCTCTTGATCTTGTCATTTAGACCCCGGATATTCCAAAATATAAGTTTTAGTTCCATAGACATCTTGGACATATATTATTATTATTATACAGGATTTATATAGCGCCAACAGTTTACGCAGCGCTTTGCAATATAAAAGGGAGACAATACAGTTATAATACAATAAAATACAAGAGGATTAAGAGGGCCCTGCTCAGAAGAGCTTACAATCTAATAGGGTGGGGCAGGTGGTACAAAAGGTTGTAACTGTGGGGAATGAGCTGTTGGAAGTGGTAGGAGATTAGTTGGAGACATGATAGGCTTTCCTGAAGAGATGAGTTTTCAGGGATCACCTGAAGATAGCAAGAGTAGGGGATAGCCGGATAGATGGAAGTAGCGAGTTCCAGAGAATGGGAGAGGACAGAAGAGCGGAGAGGTCGATTTGGGTGATATTTGGAGACAAGATTGGTGATGTAGCTCGGGGCAGAGTTGTGAATGGCTTTGTATGTTGTGGTTAGTATTTTGAATTTAATTCGCTGGGTGATTAGGAGCCAGTGTAGGGATTGGAGTAGAGGGTTGGCAGACGCTGAGCAGTTGGTAAGATGGATAAGTCTGGCAGCAGCATTCATGATAGACTGAAGAGGGGATAGCCTATGGAGAGGTAGGCCAATGAGAAGGGAGTTGCAATAGTCAAGGCGAGAGATAACAAGGGAGTGAATGAGGAGCTTGGTGGTTTCATTTGTTGAAAAGGGGCGAATTTTAGAGATGTTACAGAGGTGAATTCTACAAACTTTTGACAACTAATGGATTTGAGGCTGAAATGACAAGTCAGAGTCTAGGATTACACCTAGTACCCTGGCGTGAGGGGAGGGACTAATGGTTGCATTTTGATGGAAAAGTCATGGAGGGGGGCATGGGCGGGGGGGGGGGGGGAATACTAATAGCTCAGTTTTAGAGAGATTTAGTTTAAGGAAGTGGTGCGACATCCATGCTGATATGTCAGTTAGTACGTTAGTAATGCGAGAGGGGACTGAAGGAGTGAGGTGAGGAGTAGACAGATAGACTTGGGTGTCATTAGCGTATAAGTGGTATTAGAAGCCGTGGGTGGTTATTAAGTGACCAAGGGAGGAGGTGTAGATAGAGAAGAGAAGGGGTCCAAGAACAGAGCCTTGGGGGACCGCCACAGAAAGGGGCAATGGAGAGGAGGAGACAGAGTTGTAGGTGACACTGAAGGAACACTGTGATAAATAGGCAGGGAACCAAGATAGAGCAGAATCTTGGAGGCCAAGGGAATGTAGTTTATTGAGAAGGAGCGGGTGGTCAACAGTATCAAAGGCCGCAGAGAGGTCAAGTAGTAGGAGTATGGAGTACTGGCTATTGGTTTTAGCAGTTAGTAAATCGTTAGTGAGTTTTAGTAAGGCAGTTTCCGTGGAGTGCTGCGAGCGAAAGGCAGACTGTAAGGGGTCAAGAAGGTTATTTTCACTGAGGTAGGAGCTAAGACAGTTGTAGACTAAGCATTCTAGAAGTTTAGAGGTGAATGGGAGCAATGAGATGGGTCTTAAGTTGTTCAGGTTGGTAGGGTCCAGTGAGGGCTTTTTAAGAATGGGAGTGATCTGCGCATGTTTTAGAAGGGAGGGGAAGATGCCACTAGAGAGGGAGAGATTGAAGATGTGGGTGAGGGAGCATAGGATAGAAGAAGAGGGTGACCGTAGTAGTTGTGAGGGAACAGGATCCAAGGGACAATTGGTTAGGTGGGCATCCGAGAAAAGTTTTGTAACCTCTTCAGTAGTAGCCAATTCAAAAGAGGAGAGTGTCGAATGTGCTGCTAGGCAAGGTATGCTGGGTGGGGGAGATGTACGCACAGTGGAGGTGTCCTCACGAATTGCATCGATCTGGTCTTTGAAGTGATTGGCAATCTCTTGGGCAGTGAGTGAGTTAGTGGGTAGAGGGGGTGAGGGACGAAGCAGAGAGTTAAAGGTTGAGAAGAGCCGACAGGGACTGGATGACAAGTTATTAATAAGAGAGACAAAGTAGGCTTGTTTGGCAGCATGGAGGCATGAATTGTATTTTAGAAGGGCAGATTTATATAGGGTGAAGTCTTGCAAGCATTTGGTTTTACGCCACAGTCGTTCAAGAGCATGGCAATGTCTCTTGAGATTTCTAATGTTATCAGTTTGCCAGGGTTGTAACGGTCGGGGCCTGATTCTGCGTGTGGTTAGAAGAGCAAGTGCATCTAATGATGATGAGAGTGAACTGTTGTAGACAGAGGTGGCCAGGTCAGGACAGGAGAGAGATTATGTCATATAGGCCATCAGTAGCAGAATAGAGAAGAGAAGAATTAAAGTGGCGAAGGTTTCTACAAGTAATTGTTTGCTGGTTGGAGGCAAGGATACAGTGAAAGTAATGAGGTTGTGATCAGAGAGAGGAAAGGGGGTATTGGTGAGGTTGCCATGGTTGCAGAGATGGGAGAATATAAGGTCAAGGGTATTACCATTGGAGTGAGTGGAAGTATGTGTCCATTGGGTTAGGTAAAAAAAAAGGGTTAAGTCGAAGAAGAGAGCTAGAGAGAGACCATTAGTAAACTAGAGCAGAACGTCAGTCTGCTCCTTACCTGGGCCTTGCTGGTGCCTGTGCCTGTCCCACTTGCTGCGGTTCCCGAGTCCATTGCTGGTGCTGCAGCACCATGCATGTGGCAAACGCCGGTTCCGGACTCTATTAGCGCCTATGCGCCAGTGTTCTGCCGAGAAAGTTCCCCCTCGGCGGATACGGACCCCCCTCTACTGCGCAGGCGCAGCGCTTGCGCAGTAGGAACAAGGGAGCTGCTGAAAAGAGCCAAAGCTGAACACCTGAGTAAGCTGTACACGGCGCCTGCGTGCAAAGACTATGTTAATAAAAAATAATTTGTAACAGCCCCCTCGTGGGCTCGCTATGCTAGTCACGCTTGAGGCACGGCCTCGCTGCGCTCGGCATATTATTATTCTAACTCTATGTCCACTTGGATGGTTGGGCTTTAATGTGGACATAGGGTAGAATGTAGTGCACAGGTGCCGTGTACAGCTGACTCAGGTGTTCAGCTTCGGCTCTTTTCAGCGGCTCCCTTGTTGTTCCTACTGCGCAAGCGCTGCGCCTGCGCAGTAGAGGGGGGTCCTTATCCGCCGGGGGAACTTTCTCGGCAAGACACCGGACCGGAACTAGAAATATAGGCACTAGACCTATTCCTCCCTCCCCCCTGCGCTTTCTGGCAGAAATGACGCCCAGTGCCTGCTCGTCGGATGCCACCCCACTTCCGGTTACCTCACTTCCGGCGGATGCACTCTCTCAAGGTGCTGTCCTGAAAGATGTTAAGGGAAACACAACATAACAAAATTCCTGCTAAATTGCTACTAAAGCATCAATCACATGTGGCATACTAAAGTGTACACCCATGGAGGGCCATGTTTACCCGCACAGGGATGCACAGGTGTTCCATGCATCCCAGGACAGGCAGTCCCATTTAAGTCAATTGGAATACAATGGCTGCACAGGCATAGCTGCTGTTCCCAATCTGACATCCGTGTGGGTACACCACCCCAAACCAGACAGTGTCAGTTGGGCGACATGCATGCGGACCTACATGGATGTAAAATTGGGAGCAACGGCTCTGTTCATGCAGGTGCTACATCCCAAATGACATCAATGGGCGGCCTGCACAGAGATGCACAGAACACCTGTGCATTCCCATAAAGGTACGCCGTGTATGCCCTGTGTGAACAAGGCCTTAGGCCCCTTTCACACAAGCAGACCGAACGGGTCTGCCTGTCTGTTTTTCAGGCGGGCCCAATCGGACCACCCATTGTTCTCTATGGAGAGGCTGATGTAAATGGACATATGTACGTTTACACCTGCCTGCATCCGATCCAGTCCAGTCCGTTAAAAACATCCATCTAGTAGATTGGATAGAAATGGACAGGCGGTCCATTTCCATCCGACCGCCCCATAGAGAACAGCGGCTGTGTCCGCTCTGCATCAGCGAAGCGGACACGGACCTGTCATCTGCCTGCTCAGCGGGGATCAGCAGACAGATCCCCCGCCGAACAGGTGGATCTGCTTGACAGAGTCCACTCCATGTGAAAGGGGTCTTATCAGGAGCGGCAGGTCCATTAGGGGCGCAGGGGTGTTTGTATGAGCCTGAGGCTCTAATTGGCTTGAAAAAGGTTGGGCTTAGGGTGTAGAGCATCTCACTGCGAACCCACCCACTTGTGACAATAGCAAATTAATATTCTTCCGGCTTCTCCTCCTGGCCAATCAGGATGGATCGGGTTGGCCGGGAGGAGAAGCTGAGGAAGTCGTGGAGGGGTGGGGAGGGGACCGTCACCGGGGAGGAGTGAGTGCGCGGGGGGGGGGGGACGGACGACTGTCACCATGGAGGGTTGAGTGCGGACGGACCTGGGGGGTCTTACTATGTTTGTGTTTTGTTTTTTTACATTTTTTTGGGGGGGGGGGTCTTTGGTGAGCTATCAGAGGTCTAAACAGACCCCCATATCTATTTTTTTGAGACAGGGAAAGGGACTGAAGATAGTCCCTTTCTCTTTAGCTGTCACGAATGTCACGTCTACCTCAATGCAGGTGGTCAGATACTGTAGCTAGCTACTGTGTGCTTCACCTATAGCAGCACCCTTTCCCTTAAGGAAAGCTGGCCTACCGGTACTTGGTTGCCCCCAGGACTTGAACATAATGCTATAGTGTCTGACCACCACACCAGGGCAGACGTGAACAGAGCAAACAACGGACTACTTGCAGTTTAGCAGACAGATAGCGTGGTTCCATGACAGTCCAGGTAAAGGGCAGGCTGAGTTCAGGGAATAGTCCAATATCTGATCCAATGACAGTCTAGGTAAAAGGCAGGCTAAGTTCAGGGAATAGTCCAATATGCGCGGAGGCAGTATGGGGGATGTTCAGAGGTATTGGGGGGGGGACATCTGAATCCCCCCAGGTAGCACCTGAAGCTGGCGGGAGCGGCAGAGGAGGGATGCCGGTTGATGATGGTGGCTGCGAGGAGTGGGTTTGCTGAGAGGGGGGGTCGGAGAGGAAGAGTGAAGGGAGTAGTTCTAAGTGGAAGTTAGTGGCAGGAGGTGAAGAGGCAGAGGACAGGGAGGCGGCGGCATGGGTGTGGGGGGGGAGCGGTGGTCACATTAGGGGTTAATAACTCTGATCAGCGTGTTGTGATCCGCTGATCAGAGTTATAGAATTGTTTAGCAGAGTCTGATGAACAATTCTGATATACAGTAAGCTTTTGGTCATTGAAGTGACCATAAGCTTATAGGAGAAGGAGATACGAGGTCGGTACGGCGTACGGACTTGGCCACCTGCGGGCACTTTTTAGGTCTGTACGGCATATGGTCCTTGCAGTGAAAGGGTTAATGGCTGTGTGTTGAGTTATTTTGAGGGGAGAGCAAATTTACACTGTTATACAAGCTGTACACTCACTACTTCACAATGTAGCAAAGTGTCATTTCTTCAGTGTTGTCACATGAAAAGATATAATAAAATATTCACAAAAATTTGAGGGGTGTACTCACTTTTGTGAGATACTGTATATATAAATGGGGTGCTTATTGAATTGTTTTCTAAATCCCTTTGCTGATAATACCTGTTTGTACATTGGATGTATGTACTATTATTAATCGCTTCTTATATAAAGCTTGTATTATTTCCATATACACTTATGGTTAATGTTATGTGCTGGGTGCAGTAGTTCTTCTGATCCCAGTTACTTTGATTAGATTACTAATTAATATCCCAGAAAGGGAATCCTCTCTGTTCAGAGACCATGTCATGGGTGGAGGCACTGCTAACTTTATTATCAAACCCTCTCTTCCACTTAGCCTGGGTTCACACTATAGCGATGAGGGAACCGACGTGATTCCAGCGCCGGATCCCGCATCGCATCTCTCCCCCAGGCAGTTCACACTGCCCTCAGCGAACCGCTGCGGGTGTCAATGCAATGTTAATGACACCCCCAGATTGGGTCAGAGAGCGAACTGTGGATTCGGACTGGAATCAGATCGCATGGTTGTGGGAAAAAAAGTCCCTGCACTTTTTTTTTTTTTGTGAATCCAATGCGAGCTCAGCCATACAAACTGTATGGCTGAACTCGCATTGCATAGACACTGAATGTGATCGTGTGTGCGTGTCAGCGAGTATGAATTAAATGCGATGTCTGTGTTCGCTATAGTGTGAACCCGGGCTTCGTGAAGGTTCTGGTTCTCTAAGGCCTGGTTCACACCTATGCATTTTTTAATGTGTTTTCAGTTTTGCAGAAACTCACCACAGTCCATTTAACATAATTTCCTATGGATGTAGTTCACATCTGCAGCAGATATAGAAAGAGCCAGGGATTCTTTTCTGGTTTTTGGTTCCAGAGACTTCAATGGATCAAAAGTGTATCGAAAAACGCAAAATGCACCAGGAATATGCAAACTGCATCCTGCACAGGTGTGAATCAGGCCTTATGGCCCATTCATACAAGGTACTGCATGTGAATCCCACAAGAATGCTGTGCTGTTCCTATGCAATTCTGTGCAGTGCGATTTCACCCCCATTCATTTTAAATGGGCTGAAATTGCAGCGCACCAAAAGCAGAAACGCACGGCAACTGCATTGTACTTTTGTGCCACGCACTGCATTTTGGGGTGTCGTTAACTTTGAACTGACCCCTGCAGCAAATGGTAAGGACAGCGCCAATGGAATGCAGAGGGGGGGAGCCGCACGGGAACACGGCTCTCCTGTACTGCATTCTAGAGTGAACAGGTCCTTGTTTACCACAATATCCTGTATGAGGAGGGTCATTCCTTGTAACCCCTCCCCAAAAAGAAGGAAACATGCAAAAAATGAATTCCTGCAGTTTTGGGACCTGCTGACAAAACCCACACCACTGTAATGCTATGACTGATATCCTAAGCTGCCTACGAGCTCTAACTGAGCTCTTTTCCAGGTAAGGAACAGCAGCACATCACGGGACGTGCGTCACCGCCTTGGCAGGCTACGTACGTAACGTCACTCAGCGCGGAAGGCGCGGCCTGTGCATGATGTATTTTATCCCCCTCAAGCTCCCCTACCTTACGGTCAATCCTAGTGTCATTTACATAAAAGATACAACTACGGCGGTGATACCAGGCTTGCTGCACGATTAGTTTGCTGAGGAGAGAGCAGCTTTCCTGTTAGTTTGCGAACAGTGACGCCGTCCCCTCACTTTTGGCTGGTGCGGTGCTCGCCTATTCTTTGCCCCCAGTAAAGATGGCCGAAGAGGCATCAAATGTCGTCAGTGCCGGCGCCGGCGAGCGCACGCTACAATCTCCGCCCTATTCCTGCTCTGAGGGCGCGCTGCTGCCGCATCTCCCGGATCTGTTCTCTACCGACGACATGTCTGCCAGTAGCCTGCTGGAGCCGGTAATGAGAGCTGGTGTGGCCCGTCCCCTCCCTCTGTCTTCCCGTGTGTGTGTTCATGGCGCCTCCATCCTCTCCTCTTCCTGGTGTATTGTATTCTCTCCAGTAACAGCTGTCATGGTTTCCGTGTTTGTCCTCATTAGGTTGTGTTTTCCCCTCTCCATAATTCTGACCTAGGTGTCCCTCCCTCCTTCCCTCTCTCTCTCTCAGGTGATGTCTTTATGTCTCAGTATCTACTTCCGGTCTGTTTCTTGGCGTCCTCACCATCCTGTCTGCCTCCTCCAGCCTTTCTTCATCACTATTCCAGGCTTTTCCTATTTCTGGGGGAGGAATGATGCTTTCAGGGGGTTCTGTAGTCTTCACTTAGCTTACTTCACTCAGATTTAGCTGCATGCTGGGCTGGCCATACACTATAAAATCTCCTTTAGATCCACCAACATCTACCTACTACAAGGACCTGCCTTATTGGATACACATAGCTTAGAAAGGTCCTATGGTGAGCCTAATGTGTATCTAAATCTAGGGCAAAAATAGAATATATTGCAGCTTAGCAAACCTTGGATGTGGTGGCTGCATTTGTGTTTTTTTTTGGGGTCCTTTTTTTTTTTTTTTTTTTACTTTCTTTTGCCTTTTTAGCTGGTGATCCTGCCAGTAACACACTGCTCTTTTAGGGTGTCTCTCACCTTGAATTCTGTTTTGCTTACCGCTGGGCTACCTTGACCCCCCTTAGATTAATTGACTCCTCAATTCTAATTCTCTTTTCTGTGAACTTGTATCCATTGCTCTGCTTGTAAACTTCCCTCCCTCTCTTGGGTTGGCCATATTAATGCGGGGCTCTGACAGGTCTGTCCCTGCACAGTGAGCGGAGATGGACCTGTCACCCCCCCCCCCCCCCCCCCGTTCAGCGGAATATTAAAAAAAGAACTAATTTCTTATCAATTTTAAGGTTGAAAATATTTTTATTAACAAATTTTGATGGATTACAAAGAAAATCCAAGTGTATAAAGTAGTAAACAAAATGGAAAGTGCATGAATTCCAGAGTTAGATTAATAAATACAGTCTACCAAAAACAATACTTGCAAGGGATCATTCCCCCTAGTAGAATAAGGTAAGCAATGAGAATACTGTTATGCATGGGGGAGCACAGTCAAACTAGAGCTGCATGATTCTTGCCTAAATGAGAATCACAATTTTTTTTTGCTTGGAATAAAAAGATCACGATTCACGTGGTGTAAAATCTTTCACATTATACAAACAAAATTGGGATAACTTTACTGTTTTGTTTTCTTTTTGTTTTTTTTTTTTTTTTGTAAATTCATTAAAGTGTAATGTTTTTTCCCAAAAAATTGCATTCGAACGACTGCTGCACAAATACAGTGTGACATAAAATATTGCAACAACCACCATTTTATTCTCTAGGGTCTTTAATATAATATGTATGTGTGTTAGAGCTGCACAATTAATCGTTAAAAAATCGTGATCTCGATTCACCTCCCCTGGCGATCTCTCCTGCAGATGTTGCCGATTCTTTCATATAAACAAGTGGAGAGACTTTATCTGCTCACTCAGCTGTCAAAAGAAAGCATTGGGTATTCTGCCAAGTCTTTTAGCTTGAAACATTGTAACTAAGCTTCCTTCTTAGATCAAAGGGATAAACTTCTGTGTAAATAATCCGGGCAGTCTGCCAAGTTTTCAACAACTGTAAATGCTGAAAGTTTAACCACTTAAAGTCAATCTTTTTCTGACACTTCTTTCTTAAGTTAAAATCAATATTTTTTGCTAGAAAATTACTTGGAATCCCCAAACATATATATATATATATATATATATATATATATATATATATATATATATATATATATATATATATGTGTGTTTGGGGATTCCAAGTAATTTTCTAGCAAAAAATATTGATTTTAACTTAAGAAGTGTCAGAAAAAGATTGACTGCAATATTTTATGTCACACTGTATTTGCCCAGCGGTCTTTCAAATGCAATTTTTTGGGAAAAAATACACCTCAATGAATAAAAAAAAAGAAACCAGTAAAGTTAGCCCAATGTGAAAGATGATGTTACGCCGAGAAAATTGTGATCTATCTTCTAAGCAAAAAAAAAAATAATCGTGATTCTCATTTTAGCCAGAATCGTGCAGCTCTAGTGTGTGTGTGTGTGTGTGTGTGTGTGTGTGTGTGTGTATATATTTTTAGTGCGTTTGGGGGTTCTTAGTAATTTTCTAGTAAAAAAAAAAAAAAAAAGAGATTTTTAACTTGAAACCGTCAAATGTCAGAAAAATGTTTAAGTGGGTAAACTTCCCTCATTTACACACCAAAGTGTATTCCTTTTGATCTAAAGGACAAATTTTTACAATGTTTATACTTAAAGCCATCCATAAAACAGTTACCTTTCCGGCACGTGCCGGAAATGTAACACTCCCATTGGTTGTGCTCTCAACCAAACTGTCAAACCATCCAATGGCTGGTGTCATAACGGATCACATGTGCAGCATCATGGCAGTTGTAGATTAAACAGAGGCCAAGATGGCAGCTTCCTTGGCTGAAAACGATAGGAGGGTTTACTTCCACTTTAAGTTCCACTGCTAAAGAATGTTGTGATTCTTGGCAGACTGCCCAGGTTTTTTTTTTTTCCTTTCTTTTGACGGCTGTCAGCTTGAGCAGAGAGAATTCTCTGCATAGACAGAATCGGGAAATACTCTGTCAAGATCGCAACGGGTAAATTGCGATAACGATTAATCGTGCAGCTCTAAGTCTAACATCATCAATTTAGGCCAATATGTATTGTGCTACATATTTTTGGTAAAAAATCCCAATAAACATATATTGGTTTGTAAAAGTTATAGCATCTACAAATGATGGGGTATTTTTTTTTATTTATTACTAGTAATTGGCGACTTATAGTGGGACTGTGATATTGCGGCAGACAAATCGGAAACTAAGGGGTTTTATTTACTAAAGCTTGGTCACAATTTTTCAGAGAAACCAATCAGCTTTGAGGTTTTATTACTAAAGCTTAATTAAACAAGCTGGTTTCTCTGCAGAATTTTGACTAATTTTGCCCTCTAGCTTTAGTAAATCCCCATGTGATACTGGGACCAGTGACACTAATAGTGATCAGTGCTAAAAAAATGCACTGTAACTATACCAATGACATGGGCAGGGGTTAACAGGGAAGATCACTGGGTTAAATGTGTGCCTGACCAGTGCTTTACTACTGTGGGAGAGGTGTTTGTACTAGAAGGCATGGATCAGTGCCCCTGCTTAGCAGAGACACAAGATCCATGTCTTCTGTAGTAACAGAACGGCGATCTGCCTTGTTTACATAGGCAGACCGCCATTCTGCTTGTGTACCGAAGCATTGGCGAGTGCTGGCAGACGTCGAGCCGCTGATCAGCACCTGTTGTGTCTAATCGCAGTGGAAGCGGGCCTACAGCGGTGTGTGACCCAGAAGTGCTGTGTAGGAGAGCCGCCGTGTGTGTATATATACAGTCAGCAAGCAGTTAAATGTTTTTGCAGCTTTTTTCCAAGCGTTTTACAGCTTCAGGCCTTTTTGTTTAGCCAATAGAAAGCACTAGGAGGAGGCTAGGTAGTGGAAATTGGGGATGGAGAGCTGCTGTTTGAGCAGAATAAGAGCACCAAAACACTCAAGTCAGGCGTTTCTATTGAAGTCTATGGGGCCAAAAAATGCTTGTAATCTGCCAAAAAAGCTAATGTACTTTTTTGAGCGACAGGCAGTTTACTTAAGGCAACAGAACACTCAGATGTCAACAGGGGCCATTGAAATGAATGGGATTTGGCTTGTTGAGCTCTTAGAGCTACGAGCTTCAAGCTGAAAATCGCTCAGGTGTGAATTGGGCCTTAAAGGGTTACTTAAATCCGTGTGTGTTTTTTGTTTTTACAAACCTGTCATACTTTTACAAACCTGCGCTCTCCTTCAGGACACCTGTGCCGGCGTGCTCCCGTGTCCTGCTTCTATTGACAATCAAAGAGGACTCGGCCCCGTAGCCCGCGTCATTTGATTCGATTGACAGCAGTGGGAGCCAATGGCTGCGGTTCTATCAATCTATCCAATCGGGACAAGAGACACCAGCCATAGCTGGTGTGCTCGTCCCCAGGTCGAGAGATAGGGCTCCGGTAAGTAAAATGGGGGGGGTGTTTGGGGGGGGCTGCAGCATGAGAAGGTTTTTCACAGAATGCATTAAGGTGAAAAACCACAAGGGTTTACAACCGCTTTTTAAAGAAGTTCAGCCTGAGCTCGTTTGGCTGGACTTCTCCTATGGGTCACGGGAGTGCAATATGTTTTGCACTCCTGTGACCCGTTTTCAGCAGAGAGCGGTCTGGAGTCCGCTCTCTGCTGACGTAACCAATATCAGTCCAGGTACCGCGTCATCTCGACCGGAAGTCTGGATCCGCCAGGTGCCTGGACTCATAGCTGTCTCAGCGAACCGCTGGAATGGCCGCTCCTTGGCCCTCCATGCTCACTGGAGCGCTGAGCCGTGGAGGAGCAGAGCAGGAAAGCTGCTGACAGGCAGCAGCTCTCTGCTCGGGGAGCCGAAAGAACTGAGCCATTGGTGGTGTTTGATGGCTCGGCTCTCAGCGAAGAGGCGGCAGGGGACAGATGCAGCATCGGACCAAGGAGCATTCTGACCAGGCTGTCCTCAAATCCTCTAGGTCTATCAGGGTCACAAGGTCTCATTCTCAGTGACTCGCATAGCAGAGTGTTGATAAGAGTAGCTTATATGATAGAGAAAAGTCTGGGGGACCCAGGGGAGTGTAGGCAGACATGTTCAAAGAAAATTTTTCTGAAACAAAAGTCAGAGCATATTGGGTACACCAAAGTCCCCTTGCAGCCTGTAGGTACAAAAAGGGGTAGAGTGAGAGATCCTGGCGTGTTCGTAAATAAGAGGATCCGGCACTGAAGAAGATGGAGATAAGAAGAAGAAACCTTAAAAGAGAAGTATGGAATCCCCCCCCCCCCCCCCCCCCAAACCATACTTACCTAGGTGGATGCAGCATCAGACCGATGCTGCATCCACCTAGGTAAGTATGATTATGGGGGGGGGGGAAATCCTACTACCACTACTAAAAATACTACTTTAAACCACTTCAATACAGGGCACTTTGGCAACCTCCTGCCCAGGCCTATTTTCAGCGTTCAGTGGTGTCACTTTTTTAAATGACAGTTGCGCGGTCATGCTACACTGTACCCAACCTAAATTTTTATTGTTTTGTTCCCACACATAGAGCATTCTTTTGGTGGTATTTGATCACCTCTGTGGTTTTTATTTTTTGCTAAACGAATAAAAAAAATTCAGAAAATTTTTTTGGGAAAAAAAATGTTTTGTTTATAAAATTTTGTAAATAACTTTTCTCCATCGATGGGCACAGATAAGGTGGCACTGATGCCTGGCACTGATGGGCATCACTGGTGGCACTGGCAGGCATTTTTCATTGGCACCGATTGGCATCTCCCTGGTGGTCTAGGGTGGCATACCTGGTGATCCAGTGTGGTGGCCATCCCTGGTGGTCATGGCGGCATCCTGGGTGGGCATCCGAGGGTAGGGGGGGGGGCTGCGCTGATAAACAATCAGCACAGACACCCCCAACCCCCCTGTCAGGAGAGCAGCCGCGAGTGAGGAAAAGCCGATCAATGGCCTTCCTGTTTACATCGTGATCGGCTGTAATTGGACATGGCTGATCATGTGGTAAAGAGTCTGTCAGAGACTCTTTACCTAGATCGGAGTTGCGGTATGTCAGACTGGCAAGCCACAACAACGATCGCCGCGATGCGTTCCCCTGGGGGTGCGCATTGGCTTGTTATCCTGACCAGGTCATATGGCTCCCGGTCAGGATAACACAACCACTTTGCCGACGTCAGTTTGCTATATGGTGGGCGGCAAGTGGTTAAAGTTCCTTCTTCTGATCTCCATCTTCAGTCCCGGATCCTCTTTTATTTACAAACAGCCAGGATCCCTACTCTACTCCTTTTTGTTCCTACAGGCTGCAAGGGGACTTGGGTGTACCCAACATGCTCTGACTTTTCATTCAGAAAAATTTACTTTAGACATGTCTACCTACACTCCCCTGGGTCCCCCAGACTCTTCTCCATCATATAAGCTACTCTTCTCAACGCTCTGCTATGTGAGTCACTGAGGATGAGACCTTGTGACCCTGACAGACCTAGAGGATTGGAGGACAGCCTGGTCAAAATGCTCCTTTAACATGACTACTCTGGAATTGGCTTAAAAGGTTCTCTCCAGTAGTAGTGGGTTCCTTGCCTGTGAAGCTCATGTGAATCTGAATCAGTGATGTGATTCAGAGGATGTGGACAATGCAGTGTTGTCTTCCATATGTGGTGGACTTGCCCAAAATTGATGGTATTTTGGTCCAGAACCTTTGGTCTGCTTCAAACCGTTTTCCACCTAATAATTCCTAAAGTTTTGTAAACTGGCCTTACTTCATTGCTCCATCTCTTGCCTTTTTTCTTGCTAACAGAAACTAGTCATGTACCTTTTTCTGGCCGCTAAGCAAGCAAAAGCCAAGGTCTGGAGGAAGCCTTCCATTTGTATCCAGAAAGTTAAAGCATGAACACTAGGATTAATGAAAAGTTGTCCAGTATCCTCAACAACCCCCAGCTAAAACTTCTTAAAATATGGGAACCAGTTTTGCCTTCAGTAAATGCATTCAGTCTGTCCTACCTTTTTAGTTAACCTCCCTGGTTGGTTTTGAGTCTGTGGGGCATGGACTTCTGGCCTCTCTTGCTATCTAGCCCCCTTCTTGTGTGTTTTTCATTTTTTCCCCCACTCTCCTATCTCTCCCTTTCTTCCCTCTCCTTTTCCTGTGTTTGAGAGTCTATTTCTTAGAGCCCTTGCACACTGGGGCGGTTTGCAGGCGCTATTGCGCTAATAATAGCGCCTGCAAACCGCCCCGAAAGTGCCGCTGCTTTCATTCCAGTGTGCAAGCCCCGAGGGCTTGCACACTGGAGCGATGCGCTGGCAGGACGGTAAAAAAAGTCCTGCTAGCAGCATCTTCGGAGCGGTGTGTATACCGCTCCTTTACCGCTCCTGCCCATTGAAATCAATGGGACGGCGCGGCTATACCGCCGGCAAAGCACCTCTGCAGAGGCGCTTTGCGGTGGTATTTAACCCTTTCTCGGCCGCTAGCGGGGGGTAAAACCGCCCCGCTAGCGGCCGCATACCGACGGTAAAACGCTGCTAATAATAGCGGCGTTTTACCGCCGATTCCGCCCCAGTGTGCAAGGGCTCTTAAAGAGGACCTACACTGTATCTAAACATCACAACTCAAAAATGCTACTTTAATTCATTTTTAATTTTTAAAGCAAGCTCACCCATCCATGTCTCCATGCTTTATTTTGCTGAGAAATCACTTTGAAAAACAACCCCCTAGCATTTCTGGCTGTGGTCATCTTGAGTAAGGGCAAGATGATTCATGTAGTACTTGCTTCCTGGAATTTGTCTGCCCTTAGCTCAGATATGCAGACAGGAGGGTGTTAGCTGAGAAAAGCCCTCCTGAATACTCCTGGGATGTATGACATAATTTGTCTAGGCAAGAAACCAGGCAGTAATTGAAGAATTGTAAAAAAAAGTCTTTAAAACCAGCATAAGGATTAAAAATAGTCATTGTTGACAGAGTGAAGTTCCACTTTAAGACTCTCTGATTACCATGACCATTGGATGTGCCTTATAATTCTTGATGTCAGAGTCTCAGTATTTTGAACTCGTTAAGTTTGACTGTTCTTTTTCTAAAATGTTTTTTAGTTCTTGTACAATTTTGCGTTGTCCTGTGTGGGCGATTCTGCTGTTATATTTGTTTCTATGAAAACCTAATAAAAGTATTGAATGAGAAAATAAATCCACCAGATTGGTGAATGGGAAGGGTCGGAATCGGAAACTTCCAGACTGCCTGCAGTGGAAAATTATGATGCTTCACTGCTCATTTACACTGTTTGACGTGCATTTTTGTGCAATGGTTATGCGAATGTCACCAATGGGGCTTTTGGAAAACAATTTTCTGTGTTTCGTTGACATCACAATGCAGCATGTCCCCCATTTATCTATTGGGTGGTGGATGGTGCTGCATGTTACTGCACAGCAGTGCACCACATGCTGTCACTATGACACACAAATAGTTAGAAAAAAAAAAACTTGCATAGGCAGTGTGAAGCACTAAAATCTGTGCATTGCACTGCTCTCAGCCAGAACAGGCGCTGACACCACACAGTAAAAGGATGTTTATTACCACGCAGGCTAGTGTAAACCTTGCCTTAGCAGACAGTCATCCAGTTAGAGTTTTATATCTTCTTTTGAGGCCCTAACTGCTTGGCCCATTTTGGGAGAAGTGACTGAGCGCATAGCCCACTCACCCCAGACTTTGTATAATTACGCAGTCACGTTCCGTTGCCGCCTCTGCATCACTGGAGACATTACTAATAAAGCATTTCTTCTGGGTATAGGAGTATGACTTCACCTATGTGTAGTGCTTGGGCCTAAGTGGTCAAGCACAAACAATTGCGTGAGGATTGCCATAATGTGATTCAATGTCAGTTGACATTGAGCAGGGAAGCTGCAAGGGAGTGTAGCTTGGTAAGTTTGCATGATTGGGATTGCGGCCTGCATGAAGACGCTGTCACTTTGGGGTTGATTTACTAAAGGCAAATCCACTTTGCACTACAAGTGCACTTGGAAGTGCAGTCGCGGAAGATCTGAAATGCAGGGAAGCTCTCTGCTGATTTTATCATATACAAGCAAAAATCTTTTTTTTTTTTTTTTTTTTTTTTTTTTTTTTTTTAATTCTTGCATGTCCCCTTCAGATCTACAGCGACTGCACTTCCAAGTGCACTTGCGGTGTAAAGTGGATTTACCTTTAGTAAAATAAACCCCTTTGTCTTGAATGAGCAAAGTGACAGTTTCTATTTAAAGAGTAACATTTACCCCCCCCCCCCCCTCGTTTGGGTTTTTTTTTTTCTGTAAATGCTCACACCCAGCAAATTTAACATCTTCCTGATGTAATCTGTGCTGCAGCACACCCAGTCCCACACCACCATCTTCTCGTAGCCTCCCTGACGGTATTCCTGAGTGTGGCTCGGGGTTAAAGTTCAGTCCCATTAGCGGTAACCCCGAGCCACACTCGGGATTACATTGCAGGATCCTGGTGTGGTGTTACTTACCTTGTCCCCAGGATCCTGCGATGTCCTCCGCAGTGTCCGTGGGCTCTGTCTCCTCCAAAGCCTCTCCGTGCCAGGCTCCGTTCCCTGCGAGCGGTGCACGGGGGCGGAGCCTGGCGGCAAATTAAAACAAAATGTAAAAATCATAACACATACAGTACTGTAATCTTACAGATTACAGTACTGTATGAAATAATTTCACATCCCTTTTGTCCCCAGTGCTTTGGCCTGTGCCCTGCATGCAGTTTTATGATGTATACTGTTCTTTCTGCCTGGAAACTGGAGATTGTCCATAGTAACCAAAAGTGTCCCTTTATCTCAAAAGTGGCTTTAGATCAGCTAGAAAACAGCGATAGTAAATTAGAACACTTGCAGAATTGAGCGATAGTGAATCGTGGGGAAATTTATTTTATTATTATTATATTATTATTATTATTTTTAATTTTATATTTATTATAATTTATGTTTTTTTGTGTTTCAAACTTCATCGTACCCGGGATATCTACTAGACTCTTGTTTGGACAGATTTAAGTGTGTTATCGTTAAGAATTACAGGCCTACAATATAAAACGCCAAATTTCAATGCAAAATAATTGTACCACTTTCAGCACCTAAAATCTGAAATAATCATACCGCCAGGGAGGTTAAAGCAGAAATGGAATCCTTGATTTAACTGCTCCACAAACAGTTACATTCAAGGCATGCTTGTGCTCGCTCTCAACTGAACTGTCAGGCTATCAATTGACTGGTGCCATGACTGAGCACATGTGCAAGCACAATGGTAACTGCAGATCAAACGGGCTTGAATGGCAGGTTCCTGGGCTATAAAGTAGGTTTTTGTTCCGTTGTTAGGCTTAAAGGCTAAGCTTCTCTTTTGGAGCATGTTACACCCATATTTTAGGGTTCCAGCACCTGTCCCCAAATCCCCAACACTCCCTTCATCCCCAAGTGACAGAGGATAGGGGAGCATCTCCCCACACCTGCTGTCAGATTTCAAAATGCAGAGCGACTGTGCAGGGCTCTGCCTGCACTACCATGTCATTCAGTCACAGCAATCTGAATGAATGAACTAAAGTACCATCTGCCACTGCAGCAGACTGCTTGTGATTCTCATTGAACTGCAAAGATGCTGGTGAGCGCACTTGTACTTCATTGACGCTTCCGATAGCTTTCAAAGAAAAAGCTGTAGCAAGTATCTACAGGAGCCTGATGTTAGTCAGGAATAGGAGTGTGTAGAGGTGGGCAGGAAGTCTTGTGACATCACGACTCCACCCACCGAGCTCCAGCAAAGAGACCCATCCACAGATTCTATTCTTTGTAGGGCTCCTACTGCTGAAGGGGGTGACATTTACAAGGTAGGGATACATGCAGGAGGCTTGCGTGTCTATATACATTAATACCGTGCCGTTAGTTTATACTGGGTGAGTGGTAGGTTTACATCCACTTTAAGATCAGCTTGAGTCCCAACAGCTGCAAGCTACTTAATCTTGTCGATTAAAAGTTACCGATCCTCCAACTTGTGGCATAGCAAGTCATATTGTGAAAGTCACAACAGATTACTTTTAGATTGTGCCGTCATTGATCTGTGTGCCCCATTTATTTTCTTATCTTGTGGGTCATCTGTTTATGTGCTCCCTTTAGTTATCTTACTGTTTGAGTTCTGACTGTACTTCCTTTTTTTTTTTTTTTTTTTTTTTTGCAGAGACCCAAAGGGCAAGGAAGCAAAGGTGAGTAACGTGCAAACAATGTATTTCATAGACATTTGACGCCTGAGGGGGAAGAAGCTTTAAAATTCAGTCTACCTTTAAAATGGCAAGGAATTTTGCTTTTCGCAACAGTAATGTAGGAAGCATTAGATGATAAAGTAGCAGATGACCTCCAGTTAGAACCGGAATCTAAGAGTAACTTGTGCTTTGCACATGCACAGCAAGAAGCATGTACTCATTCTTCCTTTTCTCCCCTTTTGCTCCGTTCAGCTGCTGATGTAAAGAAAATGCCCTTTTGGGTATGGTGAAGCAGTTGACTTTCCCCATGTGATGGTGTTTTGATGATTGGCCTGGTCACATAAGGAAAATCCTCAGTCATATTTGTTAGCTTTGGCTGGATCTTTCATAGGGCTTTCATTGTTCACTTCCAGACACTGGACTTAGTTGAAGGAGTGGAGAGTTTGTGCTGTTGTGGAAAAGGAATATATTTCGATTGCAGGTGTTAAAGTAACATATGCTTTTCTTGCATTATAAAAGCACAGGTTTACTTTTTAAGTTTTTCCACTATTGCAGCCAAACTGGGATAATATCTACAATGATCGTTACAGGTTCCTATGTACACAACATAACTTAAATATTTAAAATAGCTGCTTACATTTTTACTTGCTTTTTTTCTGAAAACTCCAAAATTGAAGTTTTCTCCTATGTAATGTTAAGGAGGGGCCTGGATATTGCATAATTAACCGTGTCCGTACTGAGCTGGCATATCTGTGTTGTGAACTTGATTTTTACATTCTGTCCTAACAAGGGGTTAAAGGTCTCAGGGCTTGGGTTTTGCATTGCTAATTACAGGAAATTTTGTTCTGTCCCTGCAACTTTCACATTCACTTTGCAATTGTTCCCTTTAAATCCTATGGGACTTTTCACACCACTGTGCTTTGGTGCGTCTTGAAAAGTCCTGCATGCTGCATCTTTGGTGTGGTTTTCAAATCGCACCAAAAATGCAGCTTCCCACAGAAATGTAAAACGTGGTAAAAATGCACTGCGTTTTGCATTTTTGGTGCCTTTGAGACATGTCCATTTTTTCACAGGTGCAGGCAACCAAAAAACGCACCAGATTTTACTACAAAGCAGTGTAAAGGGGCCCTAAAAAGTCCTTGCCTGGCTGCCTTTTTTTCATTTCTGTGTTGGTAAATATTTAGTTTAAAAAAAAAAAAAAAAAAAAAACAAACCACAGAAAACACATTTAGGTTTAATGAAAAGCCAACTATACAGTCTTATTTTAGTTATTTCAAACATTCTGCCATCACAGGAGGTTGTGTGAACTGAACATACTGTTCATATAGTCATAAAATTTTGATAAAAGTATGTTCGTCATAAGTTTTTAGACTTTGTACATAATGCAAAATACCAGTGGAGATGGATGAAGTAGGTTAAGTGTTGGGACTCAAAGTGAACTTGTGCACACCCCCTCTTCTGCATAAAGGCATCTTCCTGATGATCCTTGCAGCAAATGGAACTAAGAAATCCCCAGTGCTTCTGGGTATGGAGATAAAGTGATTGGCCAAGTGTTACATGTCAGTGGGAAGAGAGCTTTCAGTCCTGTGTAAGTTCCAAATTGGCACTGGGTGGCTTTACTTCACTCCAAAGCTTCCTCTTGGGTTTTGAGGTGTTTGTTTGTTTAAAAAAAAAAAAAAAAATCCAGGAAGCCTTTGAAGAGGTATATGCATTATGTTTCTTCAGTAACTGCTGTATGTGTTTTCAGTTCAAAATGGAAGTGTTCATCAGAAAGATGGAGTTAATGATGATGAATTTGAACCATATCTACATACACAGGAACGACAGGTAATTTTTATTTTTTTTTCCCTGTCAACTGTATCTACTTTTACCTTATGACACTTGTACAGATTCTACTGGTCTCATATTAAAATAGGAAAAGTGCACTTGTTGCTCATTACGACTAGCAAGATACATGCTTTCATCTGTTCCAGCTGTAGGGCAGAACTCAAGTCATATGTCCATACTGTACAACCTGGTCTAGATGTTATTTCATTGTTGGAAACCGGGATTGGATTTGCAAATTCTATCTTGATTTCTATTTATACTAATATAAATTTTTTTTTTTTTTTTTTTGCACCCTGATTTAAAATTTTTCAGTGCTAAGGAAGTGTTGCACTGTAGATCAGCTACCAAAGAGCCAGTTTGCCACCTGTGCATGATCAAGAGATACAGGAGTTGATTTACTAAAACTGTTTAAAACTGAAGAGTGCAAAATCATCTGGTGTGAATGCAGTTACAAGTCATGTAACTTTTGTACTGGGATTAGATATAGACTACCGTTGCTGACCATTCTTCCACAATATGCAATTCAATGGCAGCCTTCAGTAAATTTATGGACCATGAATGTTTATATGTTCTAGGCTTTGCTTACTGAAAATTTGTTTAGCATACTAGATGGTATTAGGATGTTTTAAAAGGGTCTAAACGTTTTATACTCCAAAGAAATTATGGAAAAAGTGAATGCTATCAGGGAAGGATGTACCTAAAACTGAGGGAGAGAAACTTACTGCGCCAATTACAAAAACTTTGAGATGTGTAAAATCTACATAAAACAGAATGCAATGATGTGCAAATATCATAAATTACATATTTTATTCACAATAGAAAATGTTTAAACAGAGAAAATGTGTTTTTTTTAAAGGAAAAAATAAGGTAATTTCAACACATCTCAAGGTTTAAACAGGGCCAAGTTTTCCACGGCGTAGCATCCCCTCTTCTTTTAACAGCACTCTGTAAATGTCTGGCAACTGAGACCAGTTGCTGGAGTTTTGGGAGAAGAATGTTGTCCTATTCTTGCCTGATATAAGATTCTAACTTCTCAACAGTCCTGGGTTGTCTTTGCTATTAAGATGCACCAAATATTTTTAATTGGTGAAAGGTCTGAACTGCAGGCATGCTAGTTAAGAACCTGGACTCTACTACAAAGTCATGCCGTCATAGATGCATTGTTCTGCTGAAATATGCAAAGCTTTCCCTGAAAAAGACATTGTCTGCATGGCAGTATATGCTGCTTTCTAAAACCTCCATATGTTTGAGATTTGGTGCCTTTCCAGATGTGTAAGCTGCCCATTCCATATGCACTAATGCACCCCCATACCACCAGAGATGCAGGCTTTTGAACTGAGCGCTGATAAGCCAGAAGGTCTCTCTCCTCTTTACTCTGGAGGATGCAGTGACCATGTTTGCTAGAAAATGTCAAATTTCAATTAGTCTGACCACATAACAGTTTTAAACTTTGCTGCAGACCATTTAAATGAGCTTTGGCCAAGTGAGTATGGTGGCATTACAGGATCATGTTCAGATATGACTTTGAAATATGACTTTTAAATTTAGCGATTCAGAAATTGAACCTCAGCACATCTTTATATTACTCTGATTCTCTAAGATGCCCTTTCTATACCCAATCATGTTACTGACCTGTTGCAAAATGTTTTTCCAGCTCTTCCTAGTTGGTACCACTTTGCCAGCTTTTTGTTGCCCTGTCCCAAATTTTTTTTTTTTTTTTTTTGAGACCTGTTGCCATCGATTTTAAAGATCCTTTTTCTTCAAATGGTACATTTTCTCAGTTTAAATATTTGATATGTTTTTTATTTTCCGTTGTGAATAAAATATGGGTTTGAGATTTGTAAATCCATTGCATTCTGTTTGTAGATTTTACACAGCGTCCCAACTTTTTTGAAATTGGGGTTGTAGAAGGACTTTGTTATTTAGCTCAGATATTAAAACAAATCTGTTGGCACATGCAACCTAATAATTGGACATTCACATTGAGTGACTGTGGGTATCAATTGGCACTATGCATTTCTATGTGATTACATTACATTACTTTTTTTTTTTTTTTTTTCGTATTTCCAGACATCTAATTTTGTCAGGAAGGTATCGCCAACATCGGCTTATGTTTGAAATTCTCATAACTTTTCTTTGTCCTGCATGATGCTGCTGTTAAATGCAAGAAAATGTGCAGATTGGTAGATGGCACATAGAAAAAAGATATTTATAATAGGCCTTATATTGATATTGACATTTTGTACAATGTATCTCTCTATCTCTCCCCCCCCCCCCCCCCCCCCCCCTTTTACAAGTTCCTTTTTATGTCTGATGTTTACTACACTTAATGATTTTTCTTTTTTGTTGTAGAATAATGGCTACACTGCCTTGTCAGACTCGTACCTTCCTAGTTATTATGGTCCAGCCATTGGATTCTCCTACTCTTTGAATGATGCCGCCTGGTCTACTGGAGGGGACCCGCCACCAACCATGCCTTTTCTTGCCTCCTATGGACAGTTGGGCAGCGGTGAGCCCCACTTTTTACCAGATGCCATGTTTGGACCTCTAAGCAGTGCCCCTTTTTTGGGACAACCTGGATTTAACTTTTTTCCTAGTAGCATGGACTTTTCAGCCTGGGGTAGTGGAGGAAGCTCTCCTGGTGCATCTGCTCCTAGTTCTGGTTATGGTGGTAGCTATGCATTTGCTCCAAGCACTTTGGGAGGAGCTGTTTTGGATGAACAGACCAGTTTTGGTGGTGGCAAAGCAGTTGGCAGTCTAGAGCAGAGCATGGGGGCATTAAAACTGGGAGAAGGAAATGGTATCAAAACAAGTGTAAACCTCCCACCTGCAACCATCGCTCCACCAAAGCAGGCATCTTGGGCGGACATTGCCAGTAAACCTGCCAAGCAGAATATTGGAAAGGCTCTTCCTCCACCAGTGAAGCACAACATGGAAATTGGAACTTGGGAAAACAAAGCGCCCTCCAATAGCTGCCAACCACCATCGCCTCCAGTGGCACAACAGCCTACAGTGACTCCATCTTCACATGCTCCTGCACGTTGGTCAGCACCACGCAATCGAGGTTCAGAGCAAACTCAGGCCTCACATATTTCATCGGACCCTCATCCTGTTTTGGAGAAACTGCGTTCACTCAATAACTATAACCCCAAGGATTTTGACTGCAACCCAAAATTTGGACGTGTGTTTATTGTTAAAAGTTACTCAGAAGATGACATACATCGATCCATCAAATACAATGTCTGGTGCTCCACTGAGCACGGCAATAAACGCCTGGATGCAGCTTATCGTTCCCTTAATGGCAAAGGTCCAGTGTACTTGCTTTTCAGTGTTAATGGTAGTGGTCACTTCTGTGGTGTGGCAGAAATGAAATCTGCTGTAGACTATAATACCTGCGCAGGTGTATGGTCTCAGGACAAATGGAAGGGACGTTTTGATGTACGTTGGGTCTTTGTTAAAGATGTTCCCAATGGGCAGCTACGCCACATCAGATTAGAGAACAATGAGAATAAGCCTGTTACCAACTCTCGGGACACTCAAGAGGTTCCTTTGGAAAAGGCTCGCCAGGTTCTCCGGATCATAGCTAGCTACAAACATACCACTTCCATATTTGATGACTTTTCGCATTATGAGAAGAGGCAAGAGGAGGAAGACAGTATCAAAAAGGTACTCCCTCCTACTTCAAACTTTAGTTTTTGACCTTTTTGTGCTTGAGATTTGTTTGAATTTTCCTGCAAATTAGCTTGCTTATAGGAGAAATGTAAATTTGCATAATCTTTAGGAGTGGGTGAATTTTAGTATTGCACTTAAAATATTAAAGGTTTGGGGTGGTTTTTATTTTTAATAAATAACAAGCATGTTATACTTGTGCCTGCTCTGTGCAGTCCCGATCCTCCTCTTAGGTCCTTCACCGACACTCTAGGCCCCTCCCTATTGCCCCCATAGCAAGCAGCTTGCTATAGGGTTCCCTGAGCAGGCTCTCTCCTCAGCTGCTTATGTGTCCATTCACACACACCATTGCTGGACCCTGTCCCCGCTTCCTTGTTGGTTCACTGGTTCTGGCTGACATTAGTGGGATCCAGTGGCTACCGCTGCTGTCTCAGCCAATGAAGAAAAGACACGGGTGGGCCGAAGCTCTTGTGCACATCACTGGATCAAGATGGGTCTCGGGTAAGTTTTAGGGGGGACTGGGGGCGCTGCTGCACACAGGTTTTTAGAATGCATGATGGTTAAAAACCTTGAACCTTTAAAACCACTTTAAGACCGCCTTTTCATGTGACAAATCAACTGTTGGTAAGAATTTAAAATTCTAGTCTGCGTTATACACTAGACACTTTGTTTTTAAGCCCTTCTCAAAAATCCCTCTGTCAGATGCTGTAAAGTAGCAATGCGATCAAGTAAAACCTGTGCCTTAGGGCTTTTTCACACGGGCGGACCCCGCCAGTGGATCTGCCTGCTCAGCGGGTGATCTGTCCGCTGGTCCCCGCTAAGCAGGTGGAAGACAGGTTTGTGTCCACTCCAATTATGCACAGCGGACACAGCCTACTTTTTCTCTATGGGAGGTTGGATGTAAATGTACTTCCTGTTCGTTTAAATCCAACTGTTGTCCAAGCCCCCCACCCCATTAGTTTTTAGCAGATCGGATGTCGGCGGGTGTAAACAGACACATGCCCTTTTACATCTGCCACTCCATAGAGGGTAGTGGATGGTCTGATCAGGTCCGCCTACAGAAAAAACAGGCAGACCCAATCGGTCCGTCCATGTGCAAGAGCCCTAAATTTGCAAGCAGGGAGGTTTTGCAGAACAGACCTAATATCTCTCTTGCAATAATGGCTTCTTACCTTCCTGTTTGCAAACTACTGAATATATGCTAAATGGTGAATGCCTGCCAGAAAGAAATAACTCATGCCTATTCAAGTTGGCAGAAGATGGTGAACTAAAAAGAAGCTGCTGAGGGTGTTTGTGGACAATGCAATGCTGGAGGAGAGGAGTATTTGCAATCTTTAATTCTGCTTTAAATGAGCATCTGTTTAGTTTCAGTGCTAAATTTTGGCTGTATGCTTTTTAGGATTTCAGCTCAGGGGCCAAAAATACACAAAATCTATTGTACATACTTTGCTAATTGAGAGGTAGCCAAGTTTGCATCTTATAATGGGGCAGATTTGCTCTAAATGTAATCCTCTTGCTGCCTCAGATCACTTTGAGTTTAGAGCTGGCATACCCTACACACTCTAGCCAAGGAACAAGCTGATCAGGCAGAGCCTATGCTTAATCGGCTCCAACAGAGTGATGTTAGGGGTCTAGGACACGTGATGTCTCCCTAAAGTGAACCTGTCAACTACACTATGCCCCCTTGCAATAGCTATAAAGTTAACAAATTTAAAAAAAAAAAAAAAAAAAATTCTGTGTTGGGGTCTACAGCATATCTAGTTTCTGTTAAAGGAGAAGTCCAGCCTGCGCTTCTCCTAAGGATCACAGGAGTGCAATTCGTTTTGCATTCCTGTGACCCACTTTCAGCGGAGAGCGGTCTGGATCGCCAGCGGGTGCCACCAACACTTTTTTGATGCTGTTGCCTTGGAAAGGCAGATGGCAGGAGTGAAAATTGTGGAACCGCCCTATTCTGGTAATCTTAATCCCATCCTTGGTGTCAGAAAGGCTTAATTTATGTTCTTTGACTTACATGACTGAAGGTGTGAACTGCTGTCAAAATGCAGGGATTAAAGAGAAGTATGGCTTCCGGGAAAAAAAACAAAACTTTTTTTATGCTCACCTAGGTGGATTCAGCATCCAGCTGACGCTGCATCAGTCCCCCTGCGGGCTCTGTAGTGAGAACTGAGCGATCAAACACTGCCGATTATTCAGTTCTCCTCTGAGCTGAGAGCCATGACTGTCAGGGCTGTGGGGGGTCGGCGGTCTAGTTGCTGGCTCAGGCTCTTGGCAGATGACTAAAAAGCTGAGCTAGGTGCCGATCCAGACTGCTGGGTGGATCCTGCTCATATGGTTGAAATCTTTCCAGAGCCTAGACCGGCTCTGTGACGTCAGCCGACAGTGGGCTTCAGCTCAGTCAGCTGAAAACGGAACAAACTGGACGCTTTGGTGTTCCACGGGAGAAGTATAGCCTCCTTTTTTAATGATGATAAAAATGCCATATGTCAGACAGATGATTTTGACAGTCCCCACCACTGTTCAACGATGGTTATTCCAGTTTTGATGTAGATGGCCTCTTGTGAACCAGTTGACCTCTGTGTCCAAAATAAAGGGCACAGGGATGCAATGTTAACGTGGGAGTAAACTCCCATGCATGATTTTTTTTTAACTATAGGTAAGCCTATAATAAGGCTTACCTATAGGCACTATAAAGATCTCCTAAATGTGCACCATTTAGGAGACATTTACTGTCCCATGCAGCCAATGATGTCACTGGCGTGTGCGTTTTTAAGGAAAGGCATACCTGTGCTGTAAACGACAGCTCCGGTGAGGAAATGACATTGCGGCTCCGGCCACTCACACAGCCGGAGTCCGCAAACCTGGAAGGAAGACCAGGTGAGGATAGAAGCTCCTTCAGCAGCGACAGCGAAACGCTGGAAGGCTTCTTTTTCAGTTAATGTGAATGTTAACCCTCACATGTGTTCAATGAAGTGAACAGCCTCAGATGATACAGATTTTGTTTTACATGTATATCTGCTGTCTTCAGCTTTAAATAATGTTTAGAAAGTGCACATCGTGTTAGAATTTTCACTCCATTCAGCTGTAGCAGTGTAGTGTTGGATTACACTGAGAGACAGCTAATTGGAGGAAAGGCACCCCCCCCCCTTTTCATATAGGCAGAGACTTTCAGAGCTGTCCTGTGCGTAAAGCAGCTTTCTGTCAATCTTTAGCACCCACCCTAACACAATTCAGCCTGGTTTTATCACATGTCAGAGAAATGATCAGATATGCTGATAACAGAAGACAGGAGCAGGAGACAGACACCGGACTTGGTGAAGAGATAGAAGAAAACCCTGCAGATATGTGCCCAGCTAAAATTTTATGAATCGGGTTTACATCTACTAGAGCTGCACGATTCTGGCTAAAATGAGAATCACTATTTTATGCTTAGAATGAAGATCATGATTCTCGCGGCGTAACATCTTTCACATTCTAAAAAAAAAATTGGGCTAACTTTACTGTTTTTTTTTTTTTTTTTTTTTATTCATTAAAATGTATTTTATATTTAAAAATTTCAGTTGAAAGACTGCTGCGCAAATACTGTGACATAAAATATTTCAACCGCCATTTTATTCTCTAAGGTCTCTGCTAAAAAAATTATATAATGTTTGGGGGTTCCAAGTAATTTTCTAGCTAAAAATACAGATTTTAACTTTTAAGCAACAAATGTCAGAAAAAGGTTTAGTCTACTCTTTAAGTGGTTAAACTTCCCTTCATTTAAAGACTAAGTTCATCCCTTTGATCCAAGCACAAAATATTTACAATGTATCCATCTCTAATGATGAGATAAACTTGGCAGGCTGCCTGGATTGTGTGTGTGTGTGTGTGTGTTGGGTTTTTTTTTTTTTTTTTTTTTTTTTTTTTTTTTTTTTTGTCAGATGTGAGCAGAGAACTTTCTGTACTTTCACAGAATCGGGAAATGCTGTTTTAAGATCCAGAGGAGAGTAGAATGTGACTTTCGATTCTTAACAATCGTGCAGCTCTAACTAGAGAGCTAAATGCCCAATAAGCCAGTCATCACTGGAAGCCCCACTGCAAGGGATAATTTTTAGAGGTTGGTTATAAGAATATATAATGGGCGTATGAGTGAATTTTGAAGTATGTTATGCTTTTTTACACAGCATGGATTACCGTCCCTCCTTTTGGCTAAATGAAGCTTGTAGGCAGAACATAAAATGAGGACCTTTACACCGTTGTTTCTGCCCTCCATGCACACACCCTCGTTTTAATTAAAGGGTTTGCAATCCTACCTTATGCTTTGCTGCCAGCCCCACTGTTTTAAGCTGCCATCCCGCACTATGTAATTGTTGGTTAAAATTGATGCCTCTAAATATCTTTATTGGTCTATCTTCAGGCCGGTCATCTGACTCCCGGCCGCACTAAACTCCGATCCAGGGCTTTAGCGGGAGGGGCCGAGCTCTCCCTCTGACATCAACTGGGAGGTCACGTGACCACCAAGCTGGCTGCTTGGCCCCTCCCGCTGTAGCCCTGGATCGGAGTAGCAGAGCAGCCTGGAGTTGTGTGACTAGCCTAAAGTTGCATCACCAAAAAAATATTTAGAGGCATCAATTTTAACCAACAAAGTTATTTAGAGGCTATATTTCTAACAAACCCCTTACTTTCACAGTGCAGGATGGCAACTTGAAAGAAGGGCTGGCGAGGGGTGGGTGGAGACAGACTGACTCCCGAGCTGGCAGGGAGGGGAGAGAAGAGAGAGAGGAGTGATATATCCATGTGTTATGCGTTCCATTGTTCTTTTTTGAAAAGGAACTACGCTCTTGTATCATCATAAATTACATACTCCTAAATCTGTGTGTATGTATTCGCACCAGCGACCCTTTTTGCTGCTAGGTGAAAGTGCCAACCACTATGTGTTAAAAAAAAAAAAAAAATACATAAATTGTGAAGTCCATGTATAGATCCCACATGTGAATAACATCCTCAGTGGAGTGTAGGAAAGGTTCCTCTCCACTGCATGCACACACAGAGCACTCACCAGACTTAATTGACCCCTATTACAAATTACGCATATGGTAAAATCCAAGATGTCATAGGAATGAATCCAAACCGCTATCTCTCTGTCTCTCTGTAATAGGGGTCAATTAAGTCTGGTGAGTGCTCTGTGTGTGCATGCAGTGGAGAGGAACCTTTCCTACACTCCACTGAGGATGTTATTCACATGTGGGATCTATACATGGACTTCACAATTTATGTATTTTTTTTTTTTTTATAATTCTAAATATATGTATGTCTGTCTCAGGGATATTCAATTTGTGGACCTCCAGCTGTTGCAAAACTACAAGTCCCATCATGCCTCTGCCTCTGTGTGTCATGCTTGTGGCTGTCAGTCTGGCTATGCCTCATGGGACTTGTAGTTCTGCAACAGCTGGAGGTCCGCTAATTGCATATGTATGTGTATCTGCTCGCTGTTGCAGGCAACGATCATGGGAGTCGTGACAATGCACACGCTGCCTGAGTGAGCACTCACTGTTACTGCACAGCGCTCTGCCCATTCCTCCAAGCAGCTCCATGTCTGGAGTGGGAGAGTGGAGGAAAGTCAGCTGACGGGTCAGTCGAGTGAAAGGGGGAGCTCTCCCCTTTGTGAGCAGATGTGCAGACAGTGTCCCTATGTCAGGAGAAGTGTTACTGGAGGCACTGTGAGTCCAGACTGAGAGCAAGGAGGAGGAATCCACTGAAAAGAGAAGGTGAGTGCTAATGTCACCATTCCCTCCCCCGCCATCTCTCTGCCACTAATCCCAAGGGGATTTAAGGGTACTCTGGTGGTACTGTTTTGGATCTTCTCGAGTGCCCCCCTTGGATTAGTAAGGTCGGTAGCAGAACTACCAGGGTCTCAAAGGTCGCACTGGGCCCTGGCGTTCCACCACCATGTGGGGGCCTCAAGATGGCACGAGGTGGCCCGCATGCAGAACATGAGAAAGGGCCCTGGGATGGGGTCGGGGGGTCCTTTATGGTTTCTTGCACCGGGGCCCTGAAGGTTGTAGTTAAGCCTCTGACTCCCAGCGTACTCTAAAGCAGTTAAAATAACTCTTATTTGATCCCCCGTCTTACAAGTGCCCCACTGTAAATGCTTATTAAAAAATATGTAGCTGTGTACTGTATTTCATAGCGGCGCTCACGTGACTGTCCGCCACTCTCCTTCTCCTTACGATCTGAAAACCACAGCAGGAGGGGCCGAGAATCTCCCGCTGATGTCAGCTGGGAGGAGAGCGGAGGGCAGTCCCGTGAGCGCCTCTATGAAATACGGTATACAGCTACATATTTTTTGAAAAGCATGTACAGTGGGGCTCGTAATGTAAATCAGAGGATTGAATAAGTGTTATTTTAACCGCTTTTAAGTAGAGTACGCTGGGAGCGTTCTCCCAGGGGCGGCAGGGCACGCCTAGATGACTTAATTCGACCAATCGCGATGCAGCTGTTCTCTGCATTGATGCAGAATCGTTTAAGGCTGCGTCGCAATTCATTGATTAGACTATTTTCAACACCCTTAATACTAGCACATTATGCAATTGCCTTTTCAGGTTTAAAAAAAAAAACAGAGCAGTTTACTACCGCTTTTAACCACTTGCCAACCACATAGCTAAATGGCAGCTACAGCGCGGCCGGCTAGTTGAATGACGTTGTCATATGACGGTGTCCCGTGATCTTGTCTGCTGTGGGGCGTGGGTGGCACGCTCTGTCATCGCAGTGTCCGGAGGATTGAAATCGACGGCTCTTTACCACGTGATCAGCTGTGTCCAATCACAGCTGATCAGATGTCAACAGAAGCCAGATTTTGGCACTCCTTTCCTCATGCTGAGGATTGGAGAAGAGAGCAGATAACCAGTTTCTCTAAAAGGGACATATACAGTCATGGCTGAAATTGTTGGCACCCCAGAAATTTTTCCAGAAAATCAAGTATTTCTCACAGAAAAGTATTGCAGTAACACATGTTTTGCTATACACATGTTTATTCCCTCTGTGTGTATTGGAACAAAACAAAAAAAGAGGGAAAAAAAGCAAATTGGACATAATGTCACACAACTCCAAAAATGGGCTGGTCAAAATTCGCACCCTTAACTTAATATTTGGTTGCACACCCTTTGGAGAAAATAACTGAAATCAGTCGCTTCCTATAACCATCAATAAGCTTCTTACACCTCTCACCTGGAATTTTTGGACCACTCTTCCTTTGCAAACTGCTCCAGGTCTCTTATTGGAAGGGCACTTTTTCCCAACAGCAATTTTAAGATCTCTCCACAGGTGTTCAATGGGATTTAGATCTGGACTCATTGCTGGCCACTTGAGAACTCTCCAGCGCTTTGTTGACATCCATTTACTGGGTGCTTTTTGACGTATGTTTGGGGTCATTGTCCTGCTGGGCTCTACAGTGCGACCCAAAATCCTTTGGTAATCCTCAGATTTCATGATGCCTTGCACACATTCAAGGCACCCAGTGCCAGAGGCAGCAAAACACCTTTGAACCTCCTCCATATTTCGCAGTAGGTACTGTGTTCTTTTCTTTGTAGGCCTCATTCTGTTTTCGGTAAACAGTAGAATGATGTGCTTTACCAAAAAGCTCTATCTTGGTCTCATCTGTCCACAAGACATTTTCCCAGAAGGATTTTGGCTTACTTAAGTACATTTTGGCAAACTGTAGTCTTTTTTTGTGTGTCTGTCAGCAGTGGGGTCCTCCTGGGTCTCCTGCCATAGCATTTCATTTAAATGTCGACGGATAGTTCGTGCTGACACTGATGCTCCCTGAGCCTGTAGGACAACTTGAATTTCTTTTGGAACTTGTTTGGGGCTGCTTATCCACCATCCGGACTATCCTGCGTTGCAACCTTTCATCAGTTTTTCTCTTCTATCCACGCCAAGAGAGATTAGCTACAGTGCCATGGGTTGCAAACTTGATAATGTTGCGCACTGTGGACAAAGGCAAATCTAGATCTCTGGAGATGGACTTGTAACCTTGAGATTGTTGATGTTTTTCCACAACTTTGGTTCTCAAGTCCTTAGACCGTTCTCAGTCTTTCTGTTGTCCATGCTTAGTGTGGCACACACAGACACACAATGCAAAGACTTAGGCCCCTTTCACACTTATACGACTTCAAAGTCGCACGATTTTGCCACGATTTTACCACTATTTTACCACTATTTTGCCGCGATTTGGGAGCAGTGCTACTTTGTACGACTTTGCCACAACTTTGGCATTAACCATTCTCAGCTTGTGCTTACAAAGTAGTGCTGAAATCGTGTCTATATTATTCAGGTACGATTTGCATGCTACTTGAGGGTTTAACATTGAGGTCTATGGAGTACAAATCATATGGAAGTTGGACCAAAGTAGTGCAGGGACTACTTTGAAGTTGGCACGACTTAAAGTCATGCCAATATGAATGGTAGTCATTGAAAATCATGGAGAATGACTTGTCATACGATTTTGCAGTACAAAATCGTGGGACAAGTCGTATAAGTGTGAAAGGGGCCTAAGTGAACTTCTCTCCTTTTTTATCTGCTTTCAGGTGTGATTTTTATATTGCCCACACCCGTTACTTGCCCCAGGTGACTTTAAAGGAGCATCACATGCTTGAAACAATCTTATTTATCCACAGTTTTGAAAGGGTGCCGAGTATTTTGACCAGCCCATTTTTGGAATTGTGTGGCATTATGTCCAATTTGCTTTTTTTCCTCCCTTTTTTTTTTTTTTGTTCCAATACACACAAAGGGAATAAACGTGTATAGCAAAACATGTTACTGCAATACTTTTTCTGTGAGAAATACTTGATTTTCTGGAAAAATTTCTGGGGTGCCAACAATTTTGGCCATGACTGTACATGATTATCAGTGTCCTGATTATTGGTGCTGCCAATCAGAGCAGTTTCATCGGTGAAGGAGAAAAATTACCTGTTTTGGAAAATTTTATAACAAACTATGAAAATGTTTGAAAATTTTGAGTCTAAAAAAACTCTGAAAAAAGTTTATTTAGCAAAAAATTTAAAACTCATTGGTGATTTAAATGCCACCAAAAGAGAGCTCCATTTGTGTGAAAAACATAAAATTTTCATTTGGGTAAAGTGATGCATGACAGCCCAATTCAAAGTGTGACGGTGCTGAAAATTGGCCTGGGCTGGAAGGGGGTAAAGGTGCCCAGTAGGCAAGTGGTTAAATGAGAAGCATGGCCAGGGCTTTTTTGGCCTTCTCCTGTGACCCAGATTCAGCTGACCGTGGACAAATAGAACTATCTTTTGGCTGTTGTTGTTATTATTATTATTATTATTATTATTATTATTCAGGATTTATATAGCGCCGACAGTTTATGCAGTGCTTTACAACATTAGGGCAGACAATACAAGTACAATATAATTCAATACAGGAGGAATCAGAGGGCCCTGCTCGTTAGAGCTTACAATCTAGGAGGGAGGGTCAAGTTATACAAAAGGGTAATAGCTGTGGGGGATGATCTAATGGAGAAAATAGTGAAGTTGTTAGATGGAGGCAGGATAGGCTTCTCTGAAGAGGAAAGTTTTCAGGGATTGCCTAAAGGTGGATAAATTTGGAGACAGTCTGACAGATTGGGGTAGCGAATTCATGGGCTGTCATTGGCTGAAATCAGCTGCAAAACGTGTGCTGTGTCCAATCACAGCACAGATCGGCAGGGGGTGCGCATGATGTACAGGTACAGCTCCCACCCTGGAGCTGCTGCCCGCTCGTAGTACTACTACTGTGGGCAAGCGGTTGAAGATCCATGGGATGAGTAATAATACTCTGTGTGTTCTGCTTCTCCCCTGTGTTTGATGGTCCTCAAGAAAAAAACAATTCAGTTTTCTGATGCAGCAATTGGCTGACAGTAGCTGGAAATGCTTTGACTCCAGTGGGTTCCATTCACCTGGGTCGCCTTTCCTCCATTGTTTCTCATACTTCAGAAGGCCTTTCTCCCTTGTTTTTGGATTTACCCAGGTGAATATTCTCCTGACTTGCTCCAGGATAGGCAGGTTATTTTCAGGCAAGTTATACCTTAGTGTTTGTCCCAGGGTCAGCTTGTCACAGGTCGCAGTAGAGCCCGAGCCTCAGCCTTATCAGATCTGTATTCCTCCTTGCAAATGTTGGTGAGCATATACAGTATCTCACAAGTGAGTGCACCCCTCACATTTTTGTAAATATTTTATTCTATCTTTTCATGTAACAACACTGAAGAAATGACACGTTTTTACAATGTAAAGTAGTGAGTGTACAGCTTGTATAACTGTAAATTTGCTGTCCCCTCAAAATAACTAAACACACAGCCATTAATGTTGAAACCGCTGGCAACAAAAGTGAAATATGTCCAAATTGGGCCCAATTAGCTATTTTCCCTCTCTGGGTGTCATGTGACGTGTTACAAGGTCTAAGGTGTGAATGGTGAGCAGGTGTTAAATTTGGTGTTATTGCTCTCACTCTCTCATACTTGTCACTGGAAGTTCAACATGGAACCTCATGGCAAAGAACTTCCTAAGGATCTGAAAAAAATAATTGTTGCTCTACATAAACATGGCCTAAGACAGTGATGGCGAACCTTGGCACCCCAGATGTTTTGGAACTGCATTTCCCATGATGCTCATGCACTCTGCAGTGTAGTTGAGGATCATGAGAAATGTAGTTCCAAAACATCTGGGGTGCCAAGGTTCACCATCACTGGCCTAGGCTCTAAGAAGGTTGCCAAGACCCTGAAACTGAGCTGCAGCACGGTGGCCCAGACCGTACAGCAGTTTGACAGGGGCGATTCCACTCAGAACAGGCCTCGCCATGTTCAACTAAAGAAGCTGAGTGCACGTGCCCAGCGTCATATCCAGAGGTTGTCTTTGGGAAATAGACGTATGAGTGCTGCCAGCATTATTGCAGAGGTTGAAGGGGTGGGGTCAGCCTGTCAGTGCTCAGACCATACGCCGCACACTGCATCAAATTGGTCTGCATGGCTGTCATTCCAGAAGAAAGCCTCTTCTAAAGATGCATAAGAAAGCCCGCAAACAGTTTGAAGACAAGCAGACTAAGGACATGGATTACTGGAACCATGTCCTGTGGTCTGATGAGACCAAGATAAACTTATTTGGTTCAGATGGTGTCAAGCGTGTGTGGCGGCAACCGGGTGAGGAGGAGTACAAAGATAAGTGTGTCTTGCTTACAGTCAAGCGCATGGTGGTGGGAGTGTCATGGTCTGGGGCTGCATGAGTGCTGCCAGCTACAGTTCATTGAGGGCACCATGAATGCCAACATGTACTGTAACATACTGAAGCAGAGCATGATCCCCGCCCTTCGGATACTGGGCCGCAGGGCAGTATTCCAACATAATGACCCCAAACGCATCTCCAAGATGACCACTGCCTTGCTAAAGAAGCTGAGAGTAAAGGTGATGGACTGGCCAAGCATGTCTCCAGACCTAAACCCTATTGAGCATCTGTGGGGCATCGTCAAATGGAAGGTGGAGGAGCACAAGGCCTCTAACATCCACCAGCTCTGTGATGTCGTCATGGAGGAGTGGAAGAGGACTCCAGTGGCAACCTGTGAAGCTCTGGTGAACTCCATGCCCAAAAGGGTTAAGGCAGTGCTGGAAAATAATGGTGGACACACAAAATATTGACACTTTGTGCCCAATTTAGACTTTTTCACTTAGGGGTGTGCTCACTTTTGTTGCCAGCGGTTTAGACATTAATGGCTGTGTGTGTTATTTTGAGGGGACAGCAAATTTCCACTGTTATACAAGCTGTACACTCACTACTTTACATTGTAGCAAAGTGTCATTTCTTCAGTGTTGTCACATGAAAAGATATAATAAAATATTTACAAAAATGAGAGGGGTGTACTCACTTTTGTGAGATACTGTATCTACCTTCTATCCCCTGCCTAATCCTTGTTTAGGACCCCTCATGTAACTTGCCTTACGGGTTATGCTGGCTCTGTGGAATCAAAACCTGGTTCTCGAAGGGTGTTCACATCAGCTAATGCTTCTTATAGACAGCAGTCTTTAAAATGTTTGAGTGTCTTTTATTAAAGTAGCTCTGAACCACATCTCAAAACTTGTTTTCTTAATTTGGACTCCTGGTGTACAAACCACTGACTCCAATTAGCTTTGTTTAAAGTGGTTCTAAGGGCAGAAGGTTTTTATCTTAATGCATTAAGATAAAAAAGCCTTGTGTGCAGCAGCCCCCCCCCCCCCCCCATACCTTCCTAGATCCATCGATGTTGCACGACAGTCGACTGTCCAGGTCCCACCCTTGGCTCCTGCTGCTGTCAGTGAGCCAATAAGGACAGAAAGGGGGGCAGGGCCGGACTGCGGCTCCATGTCTGCATGGACACAGAAAGCTGGGGCTCGGCTGCTCCCATAGCAAGCTGCTTGCTGTGGGGGCACTCAACAGTAGGGAGGGGCCAGGAGCACCGAAGAGGGACCCAAGAGGAGAATCTGGGCTGCTCTGTGCAAAACCTCTGTGCAAAACCACTGCACAGAGCAGGTAAGTACACCATGTTTTATTTTTATTGAAAAAAGACTTATCACTTTAAAGTAATTGGTCTATAGTGGTGTTTTTTTTTTTTTTTTCCCCTCCAGCACTGGTAATGTGTAATGGCTGGGTTCAATAAAGACCAACGTAATTAGAATTGTGTTTGTGTCATCAGCTTGATTGTAAACGATCACCTTGTGCTTTGTGTCTATAAGCTCAAACACATGGGAGTGAGTCCGCATAAGTACCCTCATAGAGGTTTTCTATGGGAGCACTCACCAGAGAGGAGGAGCCGGGAAAGCCAGTGGGGGACCTGAGAAAAGGAGGCTCGGGGCCGCTTTGTGCAATTCAATTCAAACAACTTCTAATATACTCTGAATTGTCTTTTCCATTAATCCTGAGTCTTGGGTGCACCTTTTAAAATAAAAACATTCTTGTAATGAAATGGTGTTTTTGTAAAGCCCCTCTTAAGAATCTCAACCCCACCCCATCTACCTTTGTTGCTAGTTTTTACTTAAAGCCATGGTCACAGGTTGGAAATGAGGGGTGGAAATTTTATATTTTGCCTAGGGTTGGGCTTAAACATGAATTGTCAAGCTACATTGAAGGGGTATGTATACATCTTTTCTCTGGCGCCCTTACAGAATTAACAACTTGAAGGTGAACGCTAGGCGCAAAAGTATTCTGCAGTATCCAGAAAGGATATAAATCCATTTTAGTGCACCAAATGCCTTAGCAAACCCAGATTTTGGCTTGTAAAGCAGTGATGACATCTTCACTGTGCTGTAAGTGACATCTATTCTGTTCTGCTTAGATTCAGCAGGGGATCTGTTTATGGATCCCCTGCTGATTTGTACCAGACGCCACTTGTCTGAAAGCACCTTAAATGTTCAGATTCTTGTATTAAATTTAATTAAAGTAATTCTTTTTAAGCTAAATAAGGGAGAACATATAAATCCATAGCTAAGCCGGCACATTGACTGAATAATTAGAAACGTGTAAGCCTAGTTGTGACTGATTCTCTTTTTAAGGAAGTATGCAGGCGTCTTGAAGCTTGTGAGATGCTTTGCTAGTGCTATATAAAGAATTGCTGTGATCATTACATCTGGCACTAGCATTTGCAATCTATTGCTGTTGTGAACTGAGTCTGAAAGGGTCTTAAAAGATTAGTCCACGCAAAAGCAATATTGAATAACTGGTTTGGTGGGTCATCCTTTTGGCTTTCTCTGTATTGGTTATGCCAGTGGCACCTGGCTTCCATAATCTGTCTGTTGCAACTTCTATTGCATACTCTATAACAGGGATCAAAGCGTTAAGTCCTGAGCTACTAGCCAGGCCTTAAAGTTTTGCCTTTAGTTATACTTTTTTTTTTTTTTCTTTAAGTTTTGGACAGTGGAGAGGGATTAGAGCATCTGTCAGTTTTTATTGCTTTCTGTGCCCCTTTTGAGGAGATTCACCCTCTCTATTTGTACTGTTTACCATTATCATTAAAAGTAAAAAGAGAACCTCAATTTTTGTGTTGTCCCCAGAGAAGTAATGGGAAATCTTTCAATTGGGAAACTAGTTCTTGTGAGCTGGGGGCCCCCAAAAAAATTCCATTCATTTTGCAGAGATATCCACTTGCTTCCTGTTTGGCTGTGGGACAGGAGGTGAAGAGAAATCTCCGCAATGGGTCAGATGGCCTTTATCTGAAATGAAGAAAAGTTTTTTTTGCCCATAGTTCTACTTTGCGTTACTCGCCACAAGTTGCCCCACCCAACCCCTACCCTGCCCCTAAACAATTACTTGTAAATTATCCCATGTAATGACACTGTTTAATGTTTTATGCAGAATTAAGTTACAAAAAATAACTTTACCAATATTAACATAAAGCATATCAGTGATATGCCTATCACTGCATGGGGATCACGGGAGGAGAGCCGGCCGGATGACAGGATCTCCCACAGCTTGAATCCTAAACGCCAGCTGCTGTCAAAGTCCTGCACCAGCTCCTATGATAGACGGCACACAGATTCAATTTCCTGGCATTGAACCAGTGTGCTGTCTATCGTAGGAGGTGGGACTTTGACAGTGGCCAGCCTTTCAGATCCATGTTGTGTCACAGCCAGAGATTGTGTTGCCCGGCAAGCTCTACTCCCAACAGTTTCCTGGCTAAACGCTTCTAGCAGAAGCGGTGCGGCCCTTTTTAGAATGCATCAGAGCGGCGGCAGGGAGGAAATTGCGCCCAAAACCAAACCAAACCCTTCTCCCAGAAGCGATTTAGCCAGGAAACTGTCAGCCCAGTCTGTCCCTGCTCCACACTCTCACTCAACTGATTTCCACTCACACGCGAGCAGAAATTTTGAGGGCTGCTCTATAATATAAAATAAATGAAAAATCCAAAAAGAACCGTGGGACCTCTTATGTCCACAGAAATTGTGCAGATCTTTCACCAGCAGAGTCCTTAAGATGAAGAAACTGTCAGTTGCAAGATTGTTCTGTGTCTAAAAAGAAACTAAAAAAATTTAGCTTAGCTTGTTACAAATCTCAACTCCTATAGCGTTGCCTCCTTAGCAATGATAATGTGTGATGACATTAAGTTTTGCTGTTTTCTTTGGCAGAGATGGGGGGAAAAAAAT